>NC_047656.1:17278035-17391580 GCF_902201215.1 Prunus dulcis | reverse complement strand
AAGTTTCCTCCGTACTTTGTAACAAAACTGTTTCTTTCAAGCCAGGAACTACCCAAAATTCTCTTCACCTCAGTCATTCTTCGTGCAGAAATAAGAATATTTGTTGATCGTTTGGTGCTTTTATATATTGCGCAAGTTTTAGCCTTCTCCCTTTGCTAACTGGAATATAAAAAAGAAGAAGAAGGCTACTCTCTTTTTTTCCTTTTTCTTAGAGGGAAAGCAAATCAAAGGCGAGTTGGAATGGAAGTCGTGTTTAGCTAGGAAACAAACAATTACTTCCCTAATAAGTAATCAAGATTTCAATTTCACTAATGAATTTTTTTATAATAGAATTGTTACACAAGTAATATGTTCAATATATGGCGTAGCCTTCATTATCAAAGCATCTTGCTACACAATTAACATGCATGTTATGGTTGATTCTGGAATTTACATGAATATAGCAATATCATATTTCATCTACATCGATCCCTGCTAATTCAAAGTTACCCCTTGGCTGAAATTAAAGCAACAACAAAGTTGCAACTCCAACATACTCGCACGTGCGCGCGCACTTCTCTTTTGATCAATCAAAATGCCATGTCCTCGTTTTTGCTGCTTCAAAAATAGTCCACCTGCACACTCGTCTTTCAACTAAATTGCCATAAGTCTTTAAGGAAATCAAGCCTCTAGTACAACTGAAGATGCTTATAATCCTACCCCAAAGATGATAATATAGATTATCATAACTGAACATGTAAAATATAAGAGGATATTTTCTTTCATTGAAAAATATCCCGTGCTCCAATTCACCACAAGACTCAATTGAATTTAGCGGAGAACCATTAGGCAAAATTTCGTTGTCAATTTTGTAATCTAATGCCCACTCCTTTTTTTCATAATTTTTTAGCACCCATATCTCAACAAACAAATTCCCAGATGAGACAATGGCCAAACATCCTCTCAAGTTAAGCAAGTGGATGACTTGCAAACCACGAATAAAACCTTGTGATGAATTAGGATAAGGGGTCGAAACAAATTCATCTTTCTTGGAATCAAAAGAAATAATATGATTAGGGTTTCTTCTAGCCACATCATTATAAACCAACCAATGTATGTCTCCATATGCAAATACATTCCTTCTACTAAACTCACATTGGGGAACTGAGTGTATTTCTCGCCATGATGACCTTGTGCCCTAGGTATAAACATAAGCCACCTGGTAATTGTGTGGTATACTTTTGAAAACACCAACAATCTCGTGAGTGCTAGTTATACTGTCAAATCCTATGCCGTACCACTTTCTAGCATATGGTGGAATGAGGTCATTAATTGGGAGCTCAAGAAATTCTCCTCCTCTAAGAGGATTGATCAATAAGCATGGATCTTTAAATGCCCCCCCCGTCTGTTTAAGGCAAATCAAGTTGCAAAAAACAAAATCTACTTCATAATCACCAACTCCAGATAAAATATTTGCTTTGCAACGTCTGCTTTTTGTCAATCCATTCTTGTCATTGTATTTCAATGATTGCAAGGCTGTTAAGAAATTATTATCCCGAGAGGACCAGGAATGAGCAAGAAGCATAAGTTGTACTTCACCAGCAGTAGTAGAATTAACAGCAGAATTAAGCAAACGTGAAGTGTGCAATGTCGCAAAAAATGGATTATCAATTATGTTTAAAGAGCTCTTAGATATGCAACGCATCTCAGAAAGTGATTTTACCGGAAGTCTAGTAAGAACATCGAGGATGATATCCCTGGGTAAGTACATTAAGGGTGAATGCTCGTTTCTCTTAGCCCTCAGCTTCGCCAACCCTACTCATTCATCAAACAAATAATTTTAGTAACAACATTAAATATAATTAGCTAACTCTTTACTTATACATATAAGTATATATAAAGCTTCAATTGAGGGATCCCCCAAATAAGTTTAAGTTTATGTTAGATGGTCAAATGATTTCGGATTCAAATAATTTTTTGCTGAGAAGATCTTTGATGGAATGTCAAAACAAATAGACAGTTTCAGATTCAAATATATAATAAACAACGCGCCATGCTACAAGCTTAAGCGGGCCCAAGCCACGCAAGATGCCCGGGGCTTGCTTGAGTGGGTTGTGGTATGGATGGTAATAGGTCGTCATGAGGCCCATTGATGGGACGAGAAATGGAGGTTCCGGGTTGCTTGGGAGCCTCGGAACCCAAGCCCATTTCTTAAGCCCAAATATATGGGTGAGCAAAAAGGGAAAATAACCCAACCAAAATAACTCAACCAAAATTAGCCCAATCAAAGAATAGCCCAACCAAGAAGCCCATCATTCAACAAAAATAGCCCATTTACTTAGTGAACCTTGGCCCATACAATTGCCATAGATGAACCACAAGCTCCAGCACCTAGCTGGAATAGAAGCCACGAAAAGGAAGTTTGAAAGTTCATTGAATAAGGCTGCTGGGAAGTGCCAGCACATGGGAATGGATCAAGTTCCAAGACAAAACACCACAGAAACCAAGGGATGTTAACATGCAAGCTCCCAGGAAGAGAGACACTCTTTAAACCAACATACACATCCCAACTCCTTCCCTATCAAAACTGGTTATAGGAAAGAGAGAGAAAGAAAGGAAGAAAATGGCTGGAAGTAGAAATCTTCTACTGAGGCAGCCGCAGGAAAGGAGGCCTTGAGCTCCAAAATCCCTGATTTTGTGCAAATAGATAGAGAAAAATCTCACTAAAACAGGAAAAGTCAAGAGAGGAAAGGAAAAGGGAAGGAAAACCTTGCTAAGATGGGGAAGAGACCATTAGGGTTTCTTGGGGAATGAGGGTTTCCCGCAGCTATAAAAGGAGGTCCCCTCCACCTAGCAAAAACCAACCCAGGCTGAGAGAGCAAGCTTCCTCTCTTACTAGCAAAAATCCAGTAGCCCTATTCACTCTTCTTCTTCGTTCTTCTCTGTTAACAGACTATTTTCAGAGTCAGTCAAGCTGCCGGAAGAAGTAATGCCCTTCCTTTAGCCCCTTTTAGCCAAGATCATCCTGCAAACCTTGTCTCCCTCATCTTAAAAACTCCCATTTCTCCCTAGGAAGCCTTATTCTCCTCTTTGGTGCTCAACTCATGCTGACCTTGCTCCCATGCCACAATCTCCTCATGCTAAGCTAAAACTTTATCTGTAAGCAAGCATAAATTACCTATAAGCAGCCATCATTTTCATTGGTGAAGGTAACCAGAACACTTCCTGAGGCTTTACTGCCCTTTCGAAGTACTTTTGGGGCTTAATTTTCGAACTCAGGCACAAGGGGCAATTTCAGTAATTTCCCTTTTACGGCAGCCCAGCCCATTTGCCGCTGCCGGAAGAAAAAGACCCCCACATAAATTGGCGACTCCACTGGGGATTAAGCCATTATCTTCATCAATGCCTCCAAGGAAGAAGGACAGAGCCAAGCTTGTCATCCAAACACCATCGCTGGAAGATCTGCTGCTAGAAGCAATAAACCAGAGAAAATAAAGAGATAAGAACATTCCTTCCTGCCTTTTCTTTTTTTTGGCTATCTGCTTTGCAGAACAAACATGATATAGATTGCTCACATGCTCCCTTTGTTTATGCCTTAGATCTCCATTCTCAAGTAAGACAAGATCTTGTAAGAGGGCTGGGGGCTTTGGCAAATTCATCATTCATGCATTTGAGTGAACTACACATGCAAACTCCAAAATACTTGGGGGTTTCGTGCCAAGCAAATCTGTATAAGAAGAAAAGAGGAGTCAAAATTCAGTTCCAAATGACTTGGGGGCTTCCTGCCAATTAAAAAAAAAAAGGTCAAGCACAAGCACTTCAAAGTTTCTCATGCTAAACTAAGGTATGCCTTGGTTCCAAGAGCTGTGTGAACATTATTCACATCAGCAAGTCCAACTATATCATTCCAAGCCAAGTTACATTCTTCCAGCTCCTACTCTACAAGCAAAGAATTTATGGCACTTGCCTCATTTCAAATCTTCTTAGCCCCTGCCCCATTTCAAACATCATGCTAGTATATGCGCTCCTTAACCCCCAAAGCTCAATTTATCCATGCAACTCAAGATTGAACAAGTCCTCTCTGGAATGCTGCTTGCATCACCTCCATCTTTGGCACTGCCCACAGAATGTCCTGACTTTCTATGCCATTATCGGCTCCACAATCCACATGCTCTCTATTGGAAGCCAAAGATAAGAAATTCTTTCTTTTTCTTTCCTACCTTTTTAGATTTCACAATAAAATATATATATTATCATGCCACATGCCATACTTGTAAAAGCAGCACGAGCATGTCATCTATTCAAATATAAACATGTAATGATAAATTTTTTTATTATATATATATAAATCATGTTTTAGGCCAATACCAACAGAGTGAAGTTGGGCTATTCAGCTTCCTTTATCTCTTATCTTTCACTTTGAAAGGAATACAAACACTAGACATTTACACACTACTCAAAGCACGAATATCATCATGTGCTTTAATAATTGCCAAAGCATCACATGCTTGCATATTACTAAAAGCAACCTTTGTTGGTTTAATATTGATGTGTGATTCATTCATTAGTTAATGATGTTGAATGACATTCATTTGAAATCGACAAATATCAATTATATTCATTTACAAGTTGCAACATATGTATTATTTTAACCACCATCTGCTTTGGTCATGCAGAAATTATATATCTATCAAGCACTTTTTGTTCTTTTAAAGATGATGAGTACATTTCTCTACACCTCAAGCCTCAAGGAGCATGGGACCCTATGTTCCTGCATCCGATCAGCATCTCAACATGCGCCAGGTGGCGCCAAGCCATGCCAACAACAAAATTGTGCCATAGGAGATGATGATCGACTATTGCCTTTGTCACACACTCAAAGATCATTGTCGGCAGAAATACCCTTAGCAAAAAAAGAAGGGCATGCACTTCCTTCGGATTGTTGCTGTCCAATTCTGTTGCTTAATGATCAAAATGTGTCAACAGCAGCTTTTACCTCACTGGAACCATGTGATAATTTCATGCTTTGAATGGCCCGCACTCCAAAGACAGCACATGCTAGGTTCCTCACAAGGTTGATGAAGAAGTCCACATGAGAGCCCAGAGTTATGGCCTCACATATCTTAAGCGCCACCATCAAAGAAGGCTTTGAACGCCATGAAGGAATTCTCCCAATCTTGCCAAGACATGCTTTTCTCCGATAAATGCCCTACGGAGGTGGAAACATCCCCGTCCTTATGGTTGTCATCAATAATCTCACCACAAGGCGGCACTGCTGGAAGCTGTGGAGAGGTGCCGGAAATTGTGTCGGATGTGCTTAGGAAAGGAGGCAGCACTGCCGAAAGCTGTGGAGAGGTGCCGGTAATTGTGTCAGATATGTTTATGAAAGGAGGAGTAGGAGGCAGCGCTGCTGGAAGCTGTGGAGAGGTGCCGGCAGTTGTGTCAGATGTGCTTATGAAAGGATGAGCAGGAGGCTGCGCTGCTGGAAGGTGCAGGGCAGTGTCGGCAGCTACGCTGGACGTCCCAAGAGGAGGAGTAGGAAGTGTATCCTCCGCGACTCGTGAGATGCTCTCAACCTAAAAAAAAAAATTGGTAGCATATACCTGGCATCTATCACAACCCGACCTGTTAAAATCTCAAGCAACTCATGCATTTCAGCCAAGTAGAGTGTACAGAACAAGCTGGAAATCTTTATCTCAATGCATTCCAAATCGCAACAATTCATGCATTTCATTATTTCCAACCAAGCAAAGCATACAAAACAGGCCAAAGCTCAATATCTAAAGCATTCTACATCAAAAGTTCTGACAGAAAGTATGGAACAATGTTGTGTTCCAAGTTTCCGACAACATGAGCTTTAGGCTCTCCAAAAAAAAAAGGGGTACAACTCGAGCCCAGACGCAGTCAACTATGCTAAAGATCGATACACCCTACAGTTTCAAAAGGAAAAGCTACTACACACTGAGCCAGCCAGCCCCTACAACAAAGAAATGCAGCCAACAAAATGAAATAAGGACAAGTGGTAGAGAAAGATGGTGCTGGAAGATATGCCCTTTCTATTAAAAGAATATATATATATTACGGTGCGAAGAAGGAGAATCGGGTATCTCAACTAGATCACGGTGCATGACTAAAACAGAATAGAAGAAGCACTATTAGATGATCCTTTCGATGTTTCCACCATGCACCGAGCGCCATTCTCAATCGCTTATTTGTCAAGGAGAAGGTCTCATAGCTTACGGCACTGGCTCTCCAATTCATGTTCCTGAAGGCTTAACGCATTAACGACAACTCTTGCTTAAGGGGATCATGCATACATCTTCATGCTACAAGCAGCTCGTGCTCTAAAAATAGTGTGCTATAACTTCTTCTAAGCATTCATCGGGAAGACCATGCAAAATCCTAATAAGACACACCCTTAAGCCCTTTCAACACGCTGCTGTAAGGTCAAAAACGAAGTTTCCTTGGCAACCTTCAATCATTCGCGAAACATCTTTGGTAGTTGGGGCTGTCAACTCGCAATCGAACCACTGTGGCCAACCCTTAGTGATGCTGCAAGGGTATTGAAAAAAAAAAAAAGTAAGGTGGCTGCCGGAAACATGTCTTTCTTCTATACAACACCTGGAAATGAGAGTAGCTTCCTAAGCTTACTCAGTGCCTATGATCGAGTCTTGGTAAGTGTTTCTAAGCTATGAAGGTAGTTGTCCATTCTTCAACCCGTCGTGCAAGGGGAAATAGGCCATCACTCATCACAAAGATCATTGGGACTTATTATGTGAGTCCCTGCAAGAATTACCAACGAGGAATATGCTGTAAAAGGGCAAAGTATGAAGCAGGTTCTCTGTGTTAAAGCCAAGAAATCTCCACGCTAGCATGCAAGCTATATGAACTTCACAGGCCAAGCAAAGCAAGCCATCTCATGCCAAGCGAAATGCATAAACAAAAATTTTTTTGAAGCATCATGCAATCTATTATTCGAGCTTATGACAAGCAAAGTTCCCATTTCATGCTCAATCAATCATTCCAGCAGACCCTTTCACAAAGCAAGTGTTACAAACTGAACACCACTTACCTCCTAGTAACCTTTTTCACAAAAAACAAAAAATCCCTATGAGTTACAAGACATTCTTGCTGACCCACCATATACATGTTTATATCTATCCCTATAAAGCCAAGAAAAAAGTTAGCCATGTCCAAACTCTAAGCTCATAAGAGGAAACAAATGGTGCTCTCCTCCAGCTTTCCACAGCCTCTAACCCTATGTATTAATCATGCGGTTACAAGCATATGCTCGTGATGCATATAGTTCAATCAAAGAAGGTGGTCAAGAACGTAGCACACGCAAAGCAGACGCCAAGCATGGCAAGTCAAGCTCACGCCAAAGAAAAGGCTTAAGCAAATAGCAAAGCAGCATGCAATTTATCCATGGCAAGCAAAATTCTCAAGCAATTCCCATGACAAACAAATTCTCCCTCAAAATGCAAAAAGATTCAAGCATTGCAGAGCATGCATTCTGTCAATTTCTATTTCCACAAGATCGGAGAAAAGTCCAGATTTAATCAAGCGTGTGTTCACAAGAAAAACAAGCCTAGGCCAAACACCAGTCTATGTCTATTCCTACAAAGCCAAAAGAAAGACTCAAGATTCCAGTGAAGGAGCAGAACTATTTACTGAGAAATCGAGATAGAAATCCAAATTGCCAAGTTGTGAAATTAGTACACTCGAAGCTTCCAGTGACAATGGATACAACGCAGGCTTCCAGTACCTACCCCTGCTTGTGCCAGAGACGTATACACCTACATAGAAAAAAACGCATCATGCAAAGTTCAGCCTTTTCACAAGCTCAAAAAATGGCCACCACATGATAAAAGGGGATGCTGGAAGCATAATCGCTATTGAAGCATAAATTTTTCCAAAGACAAGTTGCAAGAGACCAAAACTCACTTTCATGCTATCAAAATCCTAGAAAATTAGACTTCTCATGCTTTCTCATGCTTTGGAGATTCTAAACAAGAGAATATGTTAGCCAAACTCAGACGCCAGAAAGGTACTCATACGCAAAGGGAGGCGCTGGAAGCATAATTTTCTCAAAGTGCAAGCAAACTCATCTATCAAGCATTTGACTAAATTCAGAAGGCGTGATACCAATCCACATGCTAAAAAAAAAAAAAAATTTCATTTCATTCAAGCATTCCAAGCAATTCGGGCATTTCAAGCAATTTGAAGAACTCATGCTCTTACGACAATACCTTTCAACATCATGCTCAAGAACATGCTCTAGCAATACTCAGATCACCACTCAATGCCAACAGAAAGGACATGCTAAATTCCCAAGCAAAAGCAACATGCCAAGCAAAACTTATACACAAGCTTTCCAACCATCCTAGCTAGAACATCCCACCTCTCGAAAATCACTATAAATCAAGCTTACAACCAACAAATCCCAGACTTTCCAGCTTAGAACTAGACATATCAAGCTTCATTTTTCCAAAATTTTGCTGCATTTCGAGCTAGGAAAGCATGTCAAACAGATTTCTAAAACAGCCCATGCAGCAGAAACTGTACAGCTCCAGCAACTTAACCCTTACTTTGAAATTCCACCGAAAATTCATTTTTTCTTCAAGTGACGCAAAACCAATTCCAACATAACCATTGAGAAGTCCATTTTCATGTCTCAAAAGCTCCAACTCAGATTTGAAAAGAAACATTTCAAAAGTTCAAAAAACAACCAGCAAGCTACTTTGAGATATTTTGACAAACACTTGGCATGCATAGCCAAGTGAACTCGTATGACTCTTGTTTATCACCAAGCTAGAATCCTAAATCAAAAGCTCAACCTCTGAATTCGATTTCTAGTTCACAAAGGCATCAACATAGAAGACAAGCATGCAACAGAGGCATCAACATCAAGCATTCAAGCATAGAAGACAAGCATGCAACAAAGGCATCAACATCAACTCATGAACATGCTTCAGAAAAATGGAGGCAGAAAGCACTAGGATGGGTGGATGATTCTCAATTTTGGATATGTTATAAACAACATAATTTCGAGCAAATTTTGTGAAGCAAGTGCAATCATCCAAGCATCTTAAGTTAAAGACACATGCAAAAACAGAATCTGCAAAAACTCACCAGCCATGGATGAATGCAGAAGTTACAGACCAGCTTTGAGGTATCAGAACAATTCTACAAATTCTACAAATTTTACAGGCCATAGTACTCGAGCAGATGAGCAACTTTCATCAAGGAAGTTTTCTGATCCGAGCTTCCGAAATATGACTTATGTACTGATGCACAATACCCACGGGTTTGGGTCCTGAAGAAGAAGAAGAAAGAAGAGAATGAGGGAAAACCAGAAGATAAATCATGGCAAGACAAGTCACGTGCTTCAGGCACATGCCCTATCCCATTTCAAACAAAACGTTTTTCAGCACCTGCTCTATTTCAAACATCCTTCCAGCACATGCCTTACTTCAAACATCCTTCCAGCACATGCCCTATTTAAAATATTTTTCAGCACCTGCCCTGTTTCAAATATCCTTCTAGCACATGCCCTATTCCAAATACCCTCCCAGCACATGCTCTACTTCAAGCATTCTTCCAATATCTAGCCATCATGTCGCACACTATCACGTTCACTAAGGTTTTGTCTGCAAATTCAAGTGTTCTAGGGCTGGTGCTGTAAACTCAACACAAGCCAAAGCCAAGCAATACCAAGCATACATGCAAAAATCAAGCATACATGCCAATGCCAAGCATCCAAGCATACATGCCAATGCCAAGTATCCAAGCATACAAGTCAAAGCCAAGCATATATGTCAATGCCAAGCGTTAAGCCAGATACCAAGAATACATGCCAACATCAAGCGTGCAAATCAATACAACTCTTGCAAATCACAACCATGCAAAATCAAGTCTCTCTAGTCACTCAAGCAAATAAATCATGCAAGCTAAGTTATTTTGAGCTAATCCACCAAGCATTTTCTCCTATATCATGCCACAAAATAGGTCAACTCTTGGTAACTCTAGTAAGTAATCTCCAAAATTACAGTGTCTAGGAAAGTTCTTCAAGGCAACACCCTCGGTGTTTAAGAAGGATTGGGTTTTAAGCGGGACCATTGCGACCCCTCCAACCTTCCCGGAAAAAACTTGGCTGTAATTTCAGAGACACTTAACTGGTCATCCTTGAGTTGCTCCTAAACCCATGCCATGCCATGCCACTGCATTTTATTTTTGGGCTAGAAATTGATTATTTGGACCATTTCAACACACATTCATGGCCCCAATAATCAAGGGGGCTAATGTTGAGGCCCAAAAAATCCACGCTTCGGCCCAAATAAATTCTCAGCCCAATGCAATATCTTACCGAGAAGAAACCCAATTTGGGCACGCGAAAGTTCGCCATATGCGCTTATACACATGCCACGCCAAGCAAATAAACAACATGCCATGCTACAAGCTTAAGTGGGCCCAAGCCACGCAAGATGCCCGGGGCTTGCTTGAGTGGGTTGTGGTATGGATGGTAATAGGTCGTCATGAGGCCCATTGATGGGACGAGAAATGGAGGTTCCGGGTTGCTTGGGAGCCTCGGAACCCAAGCCCATTTCTTAGGCCCAAATATATGGGTGAGCAAAAAGGGGGAAAATAACCCAACCAAAATAACCCAATCAAAGAATTAATAGCCCAACCAAAAGCCCAATATTTAATAAAACAGCCCACTTGCTTAAGAAACCCTTTGGCCCATACAAAAAAAACCCAAGATAAGCCATAAAAATCTCAGCCCTTTGCTGGAAAAAAGATAGAAGCCACGTAGAGATCTGCAGAATCATTGAACAGAGCTGCTGGGAAGTGACAACACATGGGAATGGATCAAGTTCCAAAAACAAAACATCAGAGAAACCAAGGGATGTTAACATGCAAGCTGCCAGGAAGAGAGACACTCTTTAAACCAACATACACATCCCAACTCCTTCCCTATCAAAACTGGTTATAGGAAAGAGTGAGAAAGAAAGGAAGAAAATGGCTGGAAGTAGAAATCTTCTCCTGAAGCAGCCGCAGGAAAGGAGGCCTTGAGCTCCAAAATCCCTGATTTTGTGCAAATAGATAGAGAAAAATCTCACTAAAACAGGAAAAGTCAAGAGAGGAAAGGAAAAGGGAAGGAAAACCTTGCTAAGATGGGGAAGAGACCATTAGGGTTTCTTGGGGAATGAGGGTTTCCCGCAGCTATAAAAGGAGGTCCCCTCCACCTAGCAAAAACCAACCCAGGCTGAGAGAGCAAGCTTCCTCTCTTACTAGCAAAAATCCAGTAGCCCTATTCACTCTTCTTCTTCGTTCTTCTCTGTTAACAGACTATTTTCAGAGTCTGTCAAGCTGCCGGAAGAAGTAATGCCCTTCCTTTAGCCCCTTTTAGCCAAGATCATCCTGCAAACCTTGTCTCCCTCATCTTAAACACTCCCATTTCTCCCTAGGAAGCCTTATTTTCCTCTTTGGTGCTCAACTCATGCTGACCTTGCTCCCATGCCACAATCTCCTCATGCTAAGCTAAATCTTTATCTGTAAGCAAGCATAAATCACCTATAAGCAGCTCTCATTTTCATTGGTGAAGGTAACCAGAACACTTCCTAAGGTTTTGCTGCCCTTTCGAAGTGCTTTTGGGGCTTAATCTTCGAACTCCAGCACAGGGGGCAATTTCAGTGATTTCCCTCTTCTGGCAGCCCAGCCCATTTACAGCTGCCGGGAGAAAAAAGACCCCCACACTTCTTTGAAACAAATAACTTGCGCCCCAAATTACAGATTTTCAAACAAGCCATTGTGAATTTAGGTGAGGAATATATCTCAAGTAAGTTCTTTTCCTGCCTCAGACTGGTGATGACTTCATATTTTATCACAGTATAAAATTGATAGTTCTTGCCAGAATAGACGATAATAAAGTGGACTGTTTTAGGCAGAACTGCCTTTTACATAATTAAAAAGGGAAAAATCAACTCCATAAAGACAAAAAGACGGCTGGAATTCCATTTCTGCCTGGGTAGAAACTTCTGATCCTGGCTGGACTGAGTATGTCTGTGCTGGACTAAGCTGTTAACAACTTCAACTGCTTAGCTTCAGCTGTAAATCGATACCAAAGTTCAATTTTGGCAGATCTTTAATCTACTTCAAGCCTTGCGAGGTTTTTGAGCGGGCAGAACTGTGGCTTCTTCAATCTGAAGGGGCAGAAGTGGCTGGACTTGAGGACTTAATAAGCAGGAACTGCACTGTAAAATTTGCTGAGGTTTTCATATTTGTGAAAACTGAAACTCTCCTTTTCTTGACTTTTGCTGAACCAAATTTATAACGAAAGAAGTCTCGTTTTGAATGATTTATTTCTCTAAGTCTAAACAAATAAACAGTTTCGAATTCAAATATATATATATATATATATATATATATTATGAATATTATTCTCGTTGCTGAGAAGATCTTTGATTTCGGATTGAAATATATATATATATATATATATATTATGAATATTATTCTCGTTGTGTCTAAAGATTCATGTTATTATTGATACAAAATCATTGCATTTACCAAAAACAAAGACACAAACAAGTATCACAATTGATGTCATAAAGTTAAATGTTCAATGTTCAAGTAAATTAAATTGAAACAACAAATCAACAATTGTTACTTTTTATCGAAAATATTAAAAGATGCGGTATCAAAATTAATAGATGATCAATGCATCCGGTTAAAAAGTTTCCTCCAAACCAGCAAGAGCAACTGTGAAGGATTCCCTTTATCTCAGTCCCAGCGACTCTTCGTCTAGAAATAAGAATATTTGTTGATGATTTGGTGTCTTCATACACTGTGATCGTTTTGCTTACGGGAATAGAAAAAAGGCTAGCGTTTTTATCTTTTTCTTGAGGGGAAAAAAGTGAAGAAGGGATAGCTTCGCTTCTGGTTCCAGAGATGGCTCCATCTCGGCTTGGAAAAGAGAATGAGAATCTCGTTCAGCATCAGGAAGAAGATAGTTGGAATGGAAGTCGTGTTTAGCTAGGAAACAAACAATTAATCAATAATTAAATAAGATTTTAATTCAACTCAAGTTTTGGTTGCTGTCCTTTATTTGTGCAACAATTAATAACGTGGACAAATTAAGTTCGTGTTTGCTTATTTAATAATAATAATAATAATAATAATGATAATAATAAGTCCCTTGAAGGATACTTGCAGGACAATAAATAAGTAAAAAAAAAAAGAAATTGGTCCTCCCACTTATTTGCACACTTCCCTTTTAATCAATCAAAATGTCATTTATAGCGAAAGGCCAAATGAAATGCCAGCTATAAGGGGAATGAAACATTAGAAGCCCCCTGTGACAAAGATTTCCAGATGAGAAAGCGAATAAAGGATAACAAAAGCTCACCTAATTTTTATCAAATGTCAAGTTCTATAGATTATCGTATAGACTCCTCAACAACAACAAAATTATCCAAAACTTTCAGGCAATGAACTTTGTAAGACCTTGTACATACGTAGTTGATAATGAGAGTTTTGTAGACAATTTGATAACCTAATATTTAACAAATCTTATTTTTTAGGTGGTTGTTTAACAAATACTGTTATTATTTGAAAGGTTTTTAAATTTTAAAACGTTTCATTTTCTATTTTAATTTTTGGCTAGTTTCTTTATTTATTATAGGAGTTACAAATTGTTTAATTTTCAGTTTTTATTTTCTATTCATTGCCACCAACTTTTATGGTTAAATGTGTTTGGAGGTTACGAGTTTTGGATGCCTATAAAAGGCCACTCCTCCTTCACATTTCAAATAAACTACAATCAGATTTCTCTATTCTCATACTTTCACATATTCCATACTTTCTATATTATTTTTGGGCAACGGTTCTGTGGCTTGGAGTTTTCTATCCGACTGTGAACGTGCTCATAGTGGATCTTAAGCCTGCGTATTGGGGTCGTATCTTGGAGTCTTGTAGACCGTCATTACCTGCACGTAGGGAGGCTACAAAGGCTTTAGGACAGCGTCTTTGACGTGCTTTCACTATACCAGGCTTGTTTTCTTAATCTTAACTTGTTTTATTTATTTGTTTACTTGGCTCTTTATTTTACTTTATTGTTTAATATTTATTTTGTATATTATTTATATCTAAAAGTTTTGAATAAGAATTTTATAAAAAGGGAAAAACCACAATTTCTAGTAACAAATACTTCTCTAGATTAGTTAATTTGATCTTCCAATTTGGACATCCGGACCATGAATACTGCTCTGGTATCTTATTTTTCAGATGGCTGGTGTAAATACCATAAGAATACTAGTACTAGAAATCAAGCTTTGGAGTTGTTACACAATCCAAATAAAAAGGGGTTGTTGATATCGTTTGCAAAGTTTCCATTTCCATCCAGCTTTTTCCAACAATGTGCAATGCGATTATTATGATACTTGCACAATTACGTGCTTAGTCCAGGAAAGGGGGTGCACATGCAGACTATATGATTGTTGTAGCTAAAAACTCATCAAATTCCTAGTAAGGTTGGTAAATATATGTTAAGCTAGCCAAGTGTGTACTTTGGTGGTGGTGTAGGAAAGTTGGGTTTTTTCCATATACATTTTCGCATTTATGAATGGTAAGGTCTGAGGCCAATTGGGGTTTGTTTCATGGTTAGTCCACGGCGGTGTAATTGCTTCACGTATTGGCTAATGATATGATACAACAAACCAGACCTATTCATTGCCAAAGAATGAAAAGAAAACGATAAAGTACCGAGAGTATCGTTTTGCAGTGGAGTCTGTCCTGTGCTCTTGGCACTGCTGCTATCTATGATGTGACCCATGATGTAATTACAAACTATGCTTGACAAACAGATCATCATTGGAGTATCAAATTAGCCAAACACCCACTTTTAAAGCTGGGTGTGTTTGTGAGAGGTTCATTTACCTAATTGGGTATTGCAATTGTGGACATTTTGGTAATAGTTTAGTTGTCAAACATAGTTTGGAATCGAACATGGGTCCCAACATAGAAAGAGCAGTGCCAATAGCACCAGGTCAGACTCTCTTGCAAATGATACTATTAGTCTTTCTCGAAAAGAAAAGAAAAGAAAAAAAGAGTGCGGCTATAATCCATCATCAAACACACCCAGTATCAAACCTAATATCTATTAAATTTTCAGTGTTGCCATAATTCAATCCAAGTCTAACAATTTGTTAAACATTCTTTATTAAAAAAACAATCCAATTTGATTTATGCACCAATTTTGTTAACCAAATAATCATCTGCTCAACCAGCTGAGTGTGGTAAGTATGCTTAGGGTAGGTGGTGTGGCTCATCCAATCCATTGCTGTCTCATAGCACAGCGACCAAGCATACATAGTAATTAATTAATATTGAAACCTGTCAATGTCATCACTAGTTCGACTAACTTTGTTGATGTTATCTGATACGTATTTCCTGCAATGTTGCTTCATATTGCAGCAAAAGAGACATTCCATTTGCATCCTATTGCGTATGCTACAATTATGAGTTATGAGACCATAAATTAGTGTCATTAAACATGGGATATTGATTGACAATCTATTAACTTAACTATCAACTGTATAACAAAATAACATTTTTTTTTAATTAATAGAAATAGGAGATTCGAACTTCAGATATTTTTTTTGTTTAATTTTGGTATAAATAACAGGGAGTATTTTTATTCACCATTTTAACCCAAGGTGTATTATCACCACCTTCTCAACATTTCACACGTGTCCATGAATATAATTATGGTTCCATAAATACAAAGGAAAGAGTTGACTATAGTTAGACCCATGGATACATGTCAAATGTTAAAAAATATAATAAGGTTACACATTAGATTAAAGTGGTGAAGAAAAATATTTCCATAAATAACACTGAAGTTAACTATCAAACTAAAGAGAAATGTAATCAATGTGGATTGTTTTTAGATATTTTGTTTTGTTTTATGAACACCTATCTAATAACACATTCTAAAGACTACATTAATCTGAATGTATTTGGTAGTGAATGAAAACGAAAACAAAATAATAATAATTAATCAGAGTTTATTTCCCTACACACGTGGCGCGACCTGATACAGGCACCGTGAAATTTCCATGAGATTGCCTGTTAAACTGTCACTCGCGTCACTGCCCCAGAACTCAACCTCTCAAATCCAAAGCTCCATACTTTGTTTTTCTGGTTGCTGAAGACCCAAAAACCCAAAGCTTTCAAATCTTAACCAACTTTTCCTCCTCTCTCTAACCTTAACAACCCTCCCTTCAATTGCACTCAAGCTTCACCATTTCACAATCCAAACAAACCCACCTGACTCTGTTCACCAACAACATTAACGTCTCACCACAATTTCCATGCTATCAAAAATCAAACACCCCGACTTTCCCAACCAACCACCCATCTACAGCTCCATTCGATTTTCTGCATCAAATCGACCCAACCCAATAGTTCATCTGTAAAAAAGTTCATTGCTTTACATTGTTGGACAGTCTAATTGACCATGGTGGAGACCATACCACTCGGGCGGTTCCACCACCAAAGGCTGGACTTGAAGCGCTGGTTCCCGACCTTCTTGTCCTCGCACAAAACCCTCTTCACTGTGCTTTGGATCGCGGCATTCGCATCGGTTTTTGTGTGGCAGAGGAATATTGTAGATGGGTTTTCAATATTTAAGCGAGTTCCGGTGAGGGCCATGCCAAAGCTGAGACCTGTGGCTTTCAATTTGACTGATTTTGGGGCAGTGGGTGATGGGGTTACTTTGAACACCGAGGCCTTCGAGAAGGCTGTGTTGGCTATTTCCAAGCTGGGAAAAAAAGGCGGTGGTCAGCTCAATGTGCCTCCTGGGCGCTGGCTCACAGCGCCCTTTAATCTCACCAGTCACATGACTCTCTTTCTTGCTGAAGATGCTGAGATTCTTGGGATTCAGGTTAGCTTTTGTCTTTCTTAATTGTATCTGTATTAGTTTCTGCTTTCTTTTTTTAAAATTGAAAACTTGCCTTGTATTTGCATCTGTTTCGTGTCATTTTCCACTTCACGATATCTATTTTGTCATCTGTGAAATGGGAAATATCAGTTACAAGGACATACAAAGTTCATTGCCTGGAATTTTGGCCTTTTCTATATGATAATCTTTAGAACTTGGCATTTGATAATGGTTAGGGAGGTTTTGTTATCCTTTATTTGTTTTTCTTATTTGGATTTGTATACAAGTCCTCCTCTGGATTTGGTAATATAGATTACATAATTAAGCAGTAATGGTGATTAGATCATGTAGTAAGCTTAGGATTTGTCAAATAAGCAACGGTCACATGATGGTGACAGCTATATCCCAGACTAATTTCCGGTAAATTATGTTATGAGCTTTGTAATAGTATGAACCCAATTGGTAACTTTCCTTTGTTCATTTGATTGGCATTGAGTTGGAGATAACATTCACACATGCTAGATGTGTTCTCGAATATCGGCTTCCTTATCGTATTCTTTTAGATAGCTTTTGTGAAAAGACCCTACAATTATTAATCTTTTTTTTTTCGTCCTGAAAATGATCCCTGCATATGGGGGTTCTGGACTTTGTTGAAATGTTAACTTATCACTGGAGACTGAGAAACTAGAATACAATTCATGCATACAGTTATAGATGATATGCCTGCTTATCCCAGTGCCTTGATCTCTAGAATAGACGAGGTATGTTTATATCCTTAGATGAGAATTTGACTTGAACCAGACTTATGTGGTGCATCACCTGACCATTTAAATACATAAGGCTACTAGGAATCAAGCTTTGGAGCCGTTACACCTTCACCCCAAATACACATACTGGCATCATGTTATGGATTCATTCAAATTAGATCCTTCCATGATTCTCTCTCTCTCTCTCTCTCTCTCTCTCTCTCTCTCTCTCTCTCTCTCTCTCTCACACACTACACATCACTGTAGTTATTTCTGATGATGCATATTCTTTTCCACATGACAGGATGAGAAGTATTGGCCTTTGATGCCTCCATTGCCTTCGTATGGGTATGGGAGAGAGCATCCTGGGCCTCGGTATGGGAGTTTGATTCATGGTCAAAATCTTAAAGATATTGTTATAACAGGTAAGA
Source organism: Prunus dulcis (assembly GCF_902201215.1). Classification (NCBI taxonomy): domain Eukaryota; kingdom Viridiplantae; phylum Streptophyta; class Magnoliopsida; order Rosales; family Rosaceae; genus Prunus; species Prunus dulcis. The sequence goes on along the minus strand of NC_047656.1, from coordinate 17,373,485 downwards.
TATTTCATCCTTTCTCCTGTTCAGGTTATATGTTTAGTTCATAGCAATAGTGTTTAGTTGGAAGATAAGTAATTGTTTTAAAAGCTAATCTAAGTAGGATCCAATTTGATATTAAACACCAATAAGGTTTCATATGGGTGTTATAGCCTGTAAACATGAATTTAGCATTTGTTGAAATTTGTGAAAATCAAGAAAGATTACATGAGTTAGCCATCTTAGCGGTCAATTATGATTTTCTGTTGAACCTTGTAAATAAAAGGTTGATTAATAGTTTCCCGTTTCATTAACATTATTTAATTTGGTCCCATTTAGATTTTAACCGTAGGTCTTCAGTTGAACCAAGTCGATCCTGACAATTTATATCGCAAAGACAATGAAAGAATTGGCAATGATTTTTATATTAAAAATGGATTGATAAAGCATATTAATCTATTGTGATTGAAATACCAGAGACAGGAAGTGCCTTCATCTCCTGTCTCGTCGTCCACTTGACCATCATGTGTTCTAGGGAAGTTGATGATCCTAATTTTCCATTATATTGCATAGTTTTCAAGCCTAGACATCTTTCTTGCTGGCAGTCATTTTTGCCATGGATACTTAATCAGAGCATCTTGCTACAAGAGTAACATGTTGTGTTTGGTTTTATAACTTGCATACTTTGTATGTAAATCAGAAGGTAGGTGTATCCAGTGCACTCTTATGGACATTATTATGCACATCTAAGTTGTACACTTCTCTTCTTTCCAAATGTTCAATTTCTGACTTGTTCTAATTATATTTATGTATTCACTGACCGACAGGGCATAATGGTACCATAAACGGACAGGGTCAAACGTGGTGGAAGAAGTACCGGCAGAAGCTTCTGAACCACACTAGGGGTCCGCTTGTTCAGATTATGTGGTCAAGCAACATTTTGATCAGTAATATAACTTTGCGTGATTCTCCTTTTTGGACACTTCATCCATATGACTGCAAAAATGTTACTGTTAGGAATGTTACGATTTTGGCTCCCGTAGTTGAAGCTCCAAATACTGATGGAATAGATCCTGGTAAGTGTATCCTACTCAGGGGGTTTTTTCGCCCGACTTTATGTTTGATGTGCTGAGTAATGCTATTCTGGCACTGGTGTTTTTTTTTAATGGGTTGCCATTCTCTTTATTTATCTGTTCCAGATGAGCTTATAAATATTTAAATGCACCACTGGACACTAAAAAATATATTGCGTGACACAAAAGCCATAAAGTGAAAAGTGAACTGTGCAGTTTACACTAGACGTTCAGAAATGCTCCAATTCATAGGCTTCATAGTTTTGTTAACCATCTAAACAGGTTTGATCGATGAACAGGGAGAAGTCAATTGTGTTTTTGAGAGATGATGATTATAAAGGCTTGCCATGCTATTTGGTTTTCTTTGTCTAGATGTTGCATGGGTTGCTTGAGTACGGAAACCAGGCCACTTGGAGCAGAAAGAATTAAACTTAATATATATAATATTATTTCATCAACATCCTACCAACTTGTTAATTGTTAATCCTTTTATCATGTCTGTGTGTATTAGAGACACAGAAGAATTTTCTTGTATGCCCCTTCAGACCACATCTGGCTTAAAGTCTGATGTGATGAAATTGTCTGGGTTCATACATAATTTGAGCTACATTTTGTTGGTTTGCTCTTGTGATTTTAGTGGTATGCTTTATTCTTATTGGTTTATCATCTAATCAATACTGAATAACCTTGATTTTTTGGTAAAAACAGATTCATGTGAGGATATGGTGATTGAGGACTGTTACATAAGCGTGGGGGATGATGGGATTGCAATAAAGAGTGGCTGGGATCAGTACGGAATTTCTTACGGACGGCCATCAAAGAATATACTCATTAGAAATCTTGTTGTCCGCTCTATGGTCAGGTGAATATTGTGCTTCTAGCAGGCTTTAATTGCACGTATATTGCCGTCTTGTTAGTAAAAAAGACTACTTTGTCATTGTATCCTGGTCCTGGCATCATGTTATGTATCTTTAATCATTAAAATAGAGGGGAGCCATTCAGCTCCAGTGCAGGGTATGTATTTACCCTCGCACACTGGAGTGCGGAGGGCAACAGGTAATGCAGTAGCACTCCCTGCCCTGTAAAATTCCTTGATATCTCTGTCCAGGCATTCTAAGCCCTCTAGCTCTAATTTCTTTTTGCATTTATGAATGTGGTCTTCAATTTGGACTGAAATGCTAACCCAAAAAATACTGAATATAACGAATAATAAAAGAAACAACAAAAAAGAAGAGGTGAAGAGGGTGAGGAGAATTGCTAGTCTATCAAAGCTTCTGAGTGGGAAACGAGGAATGGTCAGTTCATCAGTCTTGAGTAGAAGCATTCTACCTGTACGGCTCTCGGCCCAGTGCTGGGTGCCATATAGCAGCAACTGCACCAGTAAGGAGAAACTTCATCTTTAGTTGATTGTCAACATGTAGTCAGATATTTCGGACATCTATTAGTTCACTAATGTCCTAATACTGTCAGAGAATAGAGTTACTATTCCTTCACTCCCTTATCTGTATATGTCTTTGTTGTGTCTATCTAGTAGTAACTCAAAGTTACCCTTGGCTGAAATGCAACAGTGCTGGTGTATCAATAGGCAGTGAGATGTCTGGTGGGGTTTCAAATGTCACGGTAGAGAATGTTCTTGTGTGGAGCTCAAGGCGTGCTGTTCGGATCAAGACTGCCCCTGGAAGAGGCGGATATGTGCGTCACATAACCTATCGGAATCTGACATTTGACAATGTTCGAGTTGGAATTGTTATCAAGACAGACTACAACGAGCACCCCGATGAGGGCTATGATCCAAAGGCTCTTCCAGTGCTCGAGGACATAAGCTTCACAAGCGTCCATGGACAGGGAGTTCGTGTGCCTGTTCGTATTCATGGGAGTGAAGAGATTCCAGTGAGAAATGTGACTTTTCAGGATATGTCAGTAGGTCTAACATACAAAAAGAAGCACATCTTTCAATGTGCCTTTGTTCAAGGTCGCGTAATAGGGACCATCTTCCCTGCCCCTTGTGAGAATCTTGACCGGTATGATGAGCAAGGGAAGTTGGTGAAGCACTCTGCATCCCAGAACATGACAGACATAGATTATGATTTTTGACAAGGTGAGAGGTTCTCCATATCAATGGCTCATTTTTTTGGAGGTCAATAACTTCAATGTCTGTATGAAGCATCTTGGGAGGATGAAGATCGATGGAGCAGTTTATGTTGTTTTTACGTTCCTTTTTTCGTGTTTTTTTCTCTCCTATCTTATAGCTTTTTTATTACATGGAGTTGTATATACCAAAAAATTTCAGTTCGTGAAAAAAGGGCATAGTTTGATGTTGTACACTAATCTACTCTACTCACAATTACAAAAGCTTGTGTTTTATACATAAAGACCTCCAATCACTGCACATTCAGAAAGATCAAGAGATCACTCAACCGTTGTAAGTTATGTTCCAGAACATGCACTCACTTCGATTGACCAATTCCAAGTCATAGTTGCTTATGTTCGGGCAACTTTCAAAGCTCCTTTCTTTGGTTGCTCATGCAACACATCTCTTGTAAATTTCAAAACTATCACAGTTGGGACGATAATGCATATGGGAAACACAATCAATCTTGTGATGCCACCAGGTATATGTGGATCATTTGAGGAAGGGAGTTGTTATGCCACCAGGTATTTGTTTGGTGCGCCTTTGGAAACACAAACAATCTTGTGAGTGCTAGTTATAATGAATAATTTACAGTGCTATATTAAATGTTTTGCATAACAAGAATTGTATTAAAAGGCTCATGTTAGAAACATACAAAATTGTATTATTTAACCCAAATCAGAAACACAAACAAATATCACACTTCACTTGATGTCATAGAACTACATTTTCAAGTAAATTAAACTGAAACAACAAATCAAACAATACTTACCTTTTATTGAAAATATTAACAGACGCTCGATGCATCCGGTTAAAATGTTGCTACCACAATCTGTATGGAGACAGTTTCTTTCAAACCGTAAACTACTCAGGATTCCCTTCATCCTAGTTCCAGCCATTCTTTGTTAAGAAGTAAGAAGATTTGGTGCTTTCATATATTGTACAAGTTAATATCCTTTTTGTCTAATAATGGAGAACATGAAAATCTGATGTACAAGAGCTTCTGCAACCTCGTTTAATCGTTGTATTAATCTATTTTGCAACACTTGGTTTGATTGGTCATCTTGATTTAAAGAAAATGCACTCCCTTTCATTGACCAATTCCAAGTTTCTTAGCACAAGATAATGAGAATAATGGTAGAAAAGAAAAGGTTGAGTTTGAATGTGGTCATGCAAATGTGTTGGATATATTAATGTAAAACTTGTGCATGAAGTTGCTAGGAAATTCTTTTATTTTTAAATGATAGGGACATGATGGGCTCAGTTGCCTCAATCATGCTATTAGGATATATTATGTATATAGAATTAACAAAGGAAAAGCAGGTACGAACAAACCTAAAAACTTGGTTTACTTAAGCAAGTTTTAGACTTAACACTGGTTGCTAATTTAACACATCACTCATTTCTACGAAAAAGGCTAAAACAGCCATAAAGTCTCGACAATGCGCGTGTTAGGTACAGCCATCCACACTCGTGGTTGATTCTTAACTGTTCATATTTTTGAGAAAACTGTACTTTATAATTTTCAATTTTAATACAAAATAAGTGAGTTTTGCTTTAAGGCGTTGATGGATGTGAGACCCATTATAAAGTTTCATGTATGACTTACAATCACCCACGCACGCTTTATTTCCCTCTCTTCTTGACTAATATGAATGTTGTGGATGTCACCTAACTCTTGCGGACCTAATACAAATTCCAATTACTCCATTTTGTACGGAAAACCTTCGTGAGAACAACCCCAAAAATTATAGAATAGGACCGGTCAAGGGGATAGCAAACAGGAGATGCCTATAAGTTAATGCATAGAAAACTTGGTGGCTTTTGATGATCCTGTAACATTAGTATGAGGAGAAAAAAAACAGATCAACCTTAGAAAAGACACGTGTACTGCTTTGGTGTTATAAGTATGTCTACAGGGCCACCATGGTCCTACTTTCATCGTATTATTTCTTCCTATCTTTTATGAGGAGTTTCAATTATTCTCACTCGTAATGTTCTTTTATCGGACTTATGTTATATTATTCCATTTTATAAGTATATATTACACATTCATGTAAAAATCAAACTTATCGATATTTGAACCAACGCATATGAAACACGAGTTTCATATGGTTGGATTTTTATGAAAAACAGTAATCATGTTTCATATGGTCGGATTTTTATGAAAAACAGTAATCATATTCTCTAAGGCTCGATAGCTATGATCTATCCAACAGTGAGAAGTGAGAAGGTCAAAGGAACCACACACGATCTCATTAATTGTTAAGACTCAATTTAAAGCACATCTTTATTTTAAACAATTTTGCATCCAATTGCATGTGAAATGTGAGCTATAGGATTTCTCGCTAGTGCATTGTCGGCACCTCCCCTGATTAAGGTATGACCGACCACCAGTCGAAGTCCAAGTTATGGTTCGTATTTTTAGGTCTTCTTTTCCCCTTGACCTAGTCCTTAGTCTATAATTGGCCATTAGATTGAACCTCTAGGCTCTAGCCCATCATCCTTTTTGTATGCCCTCACAATTTAACAATATGCCCGTGGTCAGCTAATGTCCCCCAACATTAAGGTCTAAAACATCTATAGTTTCAAAAATTTTGATAATTCAAAAATATGAAAATTTCGATGAAAATATCGAAATATCATCAATATCGATAAAAATTAAATAAAAATCACGAAAATTGTAAGAAAAACTTGAAAAAAAAAATTGAAATTTTGGATGATGTTTATTTAGTTGATTATCTATTACTTTATCACAAAAAATTAAAAGAAAATGCATTGCATGATGGGTTTAACTGATTTAAATTGATTATATAGCGAGTTGACAAACATTGTGAATGTAAAAAATATGTATTAATTAATAAAAAAATATTAAACACACTATAATTATTTATTTATAATAATTTATTACAATGTTTTACATTTTATACATTGCATGATAATATACAATGAATAGTCATTCAAATCATTTCATGAATATTTCACCTCCAAACTAGTAAATGTTAATTCCAAAATGTTGTGTTGGACGTAAATACTCTCTCTAATACACACAAAATGAAAAACCAAAAAAACAAGATATCATCAGTGACGTAAAAAGTAAAAGACGGCCCACAGCAGTAGCATCAGATAGATAGATAGACCGACATTGATTGACCTATACATTGAAAAATATCAGCTGGTAGTTTGGTAATTTCCGTAAATTCTAAGCCTCCGTTTGAACGAAGAATTGAAAATTACATAAAATTTTAAAATGACAGCATTTAGATTTTTATTATTTCAATTTCTAACAATTAAATTTTTTGGTGTTTAAATTTATGTATATCGAATTTAATAAATTGCACTAAGTAAATTATGAAATGACGTCTATTTTTGTATAAATTATACTCGGAAATTTAATGCCTCAATTTTCACAATTTTTTTCATATATTATCTAATAAATTATATGTTTAAGTTACCAAATAAGATAATTGTAAATTTCTTCTTTTTAAATTTTTGACTTTTAGTTAAATTTCAATTTATTTCTTGTTCAAAACGGAGGATAGGGCGAAGCACAAGAGCAGACACAAAGATCACGTGGAGGAAATAGAGTTTTGAGTGCCCTAAAATAGATAGACGTGTCGGTCGCTTCCCCGCCCAGAAGTAGGTAAATAAAATATCCAAGGCTCAAACGTCGCCATCACGAGGAAAATATTCTGCAACCACCGTCCAATCACACTCGGCCACGAGGGCCAGCACGCGGTGTGTGATGCATGTGTGCCCCACCCATCGCTCTCCGCGTTTCCCACACAGGTTTGACAACTGTTGCTTCATCTTTGTGGTTGTTTGTCCAATGACGGGATTATCCTAAACCCGAAAAATCAATTTAATTTAATTTAATTTAATTTAATTAGATTAGATTAGATTAGATTAGATTAAAAATCAAGGAGAATCGAAGCTTTGCTTGGTCTAGTTAACGTTGTATGAATGAAGTATAAAAATAATTAAGAAAGGTATATAGAATCATCTGGTCACTCTTTCTGTCTTTCAACTCAGTCGGAGGACAAATTTTGTAGTCCATCAAATGTTTTTTTATTAAATATTCGTATATGTCTAATTCAATTTCTAATCATGCTGTCACGATAAACAACATAAGCATATCCTTATGTAAGTTGTTGAATTTCTCTTATATATTTCTCAAACGGGGTTTAACATTGTGAAAAAGAACATTGATTTACTGATATCTTGTTTTAAGTTTGAAAACTTTATGATATCTCGACAATGTGTATGCGAACAAACTTCATAGTATCATAATAGATTCTCTCTTGATTTGTTTTAAAATAATTGTATTTGTTAGCATCTTAAAAGTTGTACTAAATTATCATTTCCTTTGTGTTACTAATATATTTGTTTCTATTATATGCTTTATGGCATGCAATAATTTAATATAGTCGCAAGACACAAAGTGTAGACGCTTTTACTAAAAGCACATTGAAATGCTTCTTTAAAAAGCACAAGCACAACCTTAAAAAGCATTCTTGAAAAGAATTTTACATATACTTGTTTTATTTACTCTATAACAAATTCTCATGCTTTATAGCATGCCGGTCCAAAAACCGATACCTTATTACTTTGTTTACACTTTGATACGATATGTTTTAAACGGCAAAGCCAATAAAGCCCAAGAGAAAAGAGGAAAGGTAAAGTGGCAATAACATATATGTGACTCATAAATACTTTATAAAATTTATGAATTAACAACTAGCTTTGTGTTTAATAAAATTCCTTTTTGTTTACATTAAAAAGAGTATCAAGTTGGAATCTTTCTTCTTAAATAACCTATATATATAAAGTAAAAGGCAAAGAATGATGAAACATTCAAAATATAAGAAAATGTCCTTAGTTAAATCAAACATTAAGAATTGAAATTATTAATTAAATGAGGAGAATATGGTAAATTATATTTTTTTCATATTAAAAATTTTAAAAAATTAAAAACAAAATCAAATAATAAGTTATACTTTTATGGAACATAATTATCTATGCTATCTTTTCTTAATACAAAAAATAAAAAATAAAATAAAATTAATTAACACATGCATGAGCATGTACCAAAGGACTAGTAATGATAAAACCCGTATAAAAATAATAATAATAATAAAACGTTACCAATGCGCATATGACTTTTTCAATATTTATCTGAGAAATTTATCATATTTAATTGAATTAATTTGCATATATTATTTGGCTAATTAAAATAATATTAGAGAATAGCATTGTCCACATGGCGACTTTTAGTTGGTCGAGGAACGTGGGTTTGCCGCCTTCACTTTATTATTTTTTTATATTTAAATGATTGGGTTTTTTTTTTCCATTGTATTATAATTAAAAAATATGGTGTGTTTTGAATACAAACTATATTCATGGAGTGAGAGCATCCACAATCATGTTCTCTATTTTTTAGTTAAATTTTAGCTAAAAACATATAAAAATTATTTTAGAAGTTCTCTATAAAATTTAAACTTGAATCATGCTCTCTAGTTTATAAAGTCATAAATGCTATATCTTTTTTTTAATTAGTCAATCTCTATTAAAAAATAAAATAAAAAATAGTTAGCATAAATAAAGATTTGAAATACTCAATAAATAAAGCAGCATTAAATTATAAGGAGCCACTAAGAGTCTATTCTCTCTCCTCAGATTTAAGAGCTCTTAGAGGTCTCCCTAATTTAGGATATAGATAGGGAGCATGATTGGAGTTGTATTTTTATAATTCCTTCCTAAAATTTATTTAATGAGGTGGTTTAAGAAGCTCATTATAGATGCTCAGAGTTTCAACTAGAACGTTTACGACCTAATAGGTCCTAGTAATTACCTTCTTTTAATTACTTAAGCTATAAAGTTTTTAAAATATTTTTATATCTATCGCTTATCATCAAAAAAAAAAAAAAAAAAAAAAAAAAAAGCTATAAAGTTTTTAAAATATGATTTATGTATTTATATATATAAAAAATTCAAAAATTAAAAAGATAAAGGAGCGTGTGGAGCCCACGTCGGTCCTATTGCGTACCTACGGGATGGCACATGACGCCGTTAACAGTCCTAAAAATAAAATAGTGGGAAAGTGGAGGGCCTGAATGTGCTATACCTTATGAAATTACCAGAATACCCATCCGTGATTTAGATAAAAGTTTTGGCCTCCTTTGGCAAGTGGGGATGGGAGGACCATGGCTGTGTTGACTATGGACTATTTGAGCAGCTGTATCACATGAGAAACTATATATTATTATTATTTTTTTAATCATAATGTAGCACACACGTCAGTCTCACTTATAATAATAATAAACTTAAATTACAGCTAAATTAGTATAATAATTTTTATTTTATTTTTTTAAGACGAAAAACAAAACTTATATATTTGTTGATATCTATTCTACGGTTTCAATTGACTTTTCTGGCATATCAGTTGCATAAGCATGTCATGCATGCATAACAGGAGTTCAAATTGTCCACTTCTCTCATATACTATTTTTGTTAAATAATACAACTAAAATATTTTTCTACAACTTCACTTAGCTTACCGTCATTTAATCTCGTTCACATCCTCATCTCGCATACACACATAAAGTGTTCCGAATTTGAATATCGCATATTATACATGCTTCATCTCTACATATTAATTATGTATATTTTTTTTCTTCATCATAAGTTATCCTTACAAGTAGTGGTGGTTTCAGAAATTAAAAGCCGACTGGACAAAACTTACGTACTAAACTCGACTGTACAAATGATTTTATTAATAAACTTACATACATAAAAACTTACATTATAATTCACCCCTAATTAAACCCTATAATACTCAATTTTAACAAAATCTCAAATCAAAGCTCCAGAATAATTCATCCCTAATCAAAGCCTCAATTAATTTCAACAAAATCTCTAAACTATAATTCATCCCCTGTGCACAACACCGCCATTGCTTACTAGCATTGCACGTGTGTGATACAACGAATTTTCATTTACTATTTTTTGAATATAACCTTTTAAACACTTACTGTAGAGGACTCATTAGTATAGTGGTTCGAGTCTTAATATCTATAGTGTATGTGAGTTTAGTATTCTATTGTCCCTCTGAAAATAAAAATAATAATAAAACAATGTTTTCCTTCCATAGTTAAGCATGTTATTAGTGCTTAGAGCATCTCCAATGGTTAGGATCAATGCAATTTTATTGCATGAAATTGAACAAAAATAATTAAATCTCACTTGCAATTGTGTGATTTAGTTAATTGCAATTAGTGTGTTATATGATAAACCCTCTATTGCAATTGCAATAGGCTAACTATGAGGCTCATATGCCAATTAAAAATAAAAAAAATATGGCAATTAATGCATTATGCATGCATTGCAATAAGTATGGGGCCTACAACTCTATTGAATCGCATTATACCTTTCTTTGCTATATTTTTTTTTTAAAAAAATTCAAATATATACGTTTGGTAGGAAATTAAATTTTTTTTCCAGATAATATTAAAAATTGATTGTTTTTAAATAATTTTTTTTGAAAATATTTCAATGATACAATTTTTAGAAGATAACTACTAATTTGAAGCTATTGAAGTGTACCATTGCAAATACAAATGCAATTAAATTCAATATATGTCAAAATAATTCAATCAATTCAACTATTGAACAACCATGATAGATGCTCTTAAAACGATAATTTAGGTCTGATTTTATCAATTTGAAACACATCTTAATTTGTTTTCCAGTCTCTTCTATTGGTATCAACCTTATAAGTTACTAAAAAAACAAATAAGAAAAAGAAAAATAGGCAGATATTATATATTATTATTATAAATAAATAAAAAGAACAGAATGACGTGCACGCGAAACAACATGGGGCTAAGAAAAATAAACATGAACATTCTGGTGGGGAAGAAAATAATATAATAAAATAGGCGGGAGGTGATACTGTAAATAAGTTGAAAATGCAGGGGTAATGTTGAAGTTGGCAGATGGGAACGCAAACTTGGACGTTACCAAGCGATGCAAAGAACACGTGTTTGAAATCTGAAACCGACGGGTGGTAAGGCCCACCGGGACAAATTTTTTTAAAAATAAACATCACGTAGACCTTGGAAGGTGGGAGGAACCCGCCGTTTAAAAACACCCATATATTCCTCGTGCTTTAACTCAAACACCAATAATAATTAAAAACCAATAAATAAACAACTAATATTTTATTAAATTAATAAGCAGAGATAAGCCTCTCTCTCTCTCTCTCTCTCTCTCTCAGAGGAAGATGTAGATAAAGCCATAAGGGGTGGAGAGAGAGGAGAGAGGGCTATAAGTCTTCTCTCAGTACATGAAGAAAAGGGTATAAAGAGAGCTTGTTTCAGCGCCAAGACTGATACTGCCATATTTGTCTGTCTTTATTTTTATATTTTTGCTTCTAGAAAAGGGTAAAAAAATTGGATTTTGAGTTGTGGGTTGTGTGATTGTGAATTGGGTCGGCGAGAATGTCGAGTTCATCGGAGACTCTGGAGGTTTCAGGGCAAAGAGGGTTGAGGATGGCGGAGAAGCCATCGAGCTTCACTCAGACTTGTAGCATGCTCTGCCAGTACCTCAAAGAGAAGGGCAGCTTTGGAGATCTGAGCCTTGACATGGCATGCAACATGCAACAATCCAACGGTAAGCACTTATTTTAGCTAGTCTTAATTCATGGGAGCTTATGCATCTGTGTTTGTTTGTTTGTTTGGTTGCTGAGAAAAGCAGAGGAAGAAAATGAATTTCATTTTTTAATCGTATCTCATGCGTGCGTATATATGTTTATTCATTTATTTTTCATATGATGGAAGTTGAATTTTGATTTCGATGTTTTTATTTCCCTTTTTTCCTTCTTTGTTCATTTAATTTTGTAAAGTTCTTTCTTATTTTTGTTGTTGAATTGGTTGTTGTTTTTGGAGATCCACGAAAATCTCGATTGAAATTGATTGATTCCGTTTAAATGGTTCAAGGATAGAAGAACGTGTCCTTTGTCTCCTCCTTAGAATAATCGTTGTTATCTTCACACTTGTTATGTATCTCGGATTGTGTCGGAGACTTAAATTTGTATTTCTAGTAGCTGCCCACCAAAGGATTTTAGAATTTTTCTTATTTAGTTCCTAAAATAGTATGTGATTCATTGAGCTGATGCTGCTACAGGGACAGGGACACCTGAGATGTTTCATCAGAAAGCCCTACCCGTGAATTTCTTTCCATTTATGGAAAACTCAAGGAACCTGCCAGCAACTCCTGGAGACTTTAAATCCATGGATTTGTTCCCTCAACAAGCTGGTTTTGGTTCCTCGGTTCCCAGAGGAGATGTTCCCAAGATGGCTGATTCTAGGTATGCCCAGATCCAGTTTCTGTAAATTTAAAGACATTGTTGGGTTCCCATAGCTAATACTTTGTCAGATTTTGGAAAGTGGAAATGGTATTTCTGGAAAATTTTAGCAGCAAATGATTTTGTTCAGTTTTTCACATGAACAAGTAGGAAATTATATATGTCTCTGTATGTTATACGTGATGTGTTTCTTTAGCTCATTATGGCTTGTTTATCATGTGTCAGTGTGAAGAAATCTGCCCCAGGAGAGCCTCAAAAGGCACAAATGACCATCTTCTATGGCGGACAAGTAATCGTGTTCGATGATTTTCCAGCAGACAAGGCAAAGGAAGTTATGCTCTTAGCAAGCAAGGAGGGTTCCCACAGCCAAGCCGCTCAGGCTTCTATTCCGGCCAAGAGTAACAATGTGTATGCCTCTCATTTGGGCAAGAATCCAATGAATTCCAGCAGTTCAGTTCCTCCAAGTGCTAACATGTTTCCCAAGTTTGGCAATCAAGTCATTCAGGAGGCCCCTAAGCCATCGCCTCAACCCATTGTTTGTGGTAATTTTCTTTTTCTGTGATCCCTGTGTCTCCATATCAAGAAGTGCCAAAAAAAATAAAAACATGCTTCTGATTAATGTTTTCCTTTTCGATTTGCAGATCTACCGATTGCAAGGAAAGCTTCACTTCACCGATTCCTGGAGAAGAGAAAGGATAGGTAAATACAAGAATTTTTTATCTTTCATCGTATCAAAATTACAAATCCATTAATCTCATTAGTGAATTACCAGTTTGTTTTATCATATTGAGATTGTTGCTCTCTACCAGAAGTGTGTAGGATAAATCTTTAGCAGTCAAAATCAATATACCTTTGTGCAACCTGTTTGCTATAGATTCTTATGGTCCAACTGATTGATCTTCTTTGCAATTTTTCTATTTACAGGATCAACAACAAAGCACCATACCAAACAAGCAGCCCTGCAGCCGGCCCGGCGAAGCCAGCTGAAGGAAAGTCATGGTTAGGCTTGGCTGCTCAACCAACCCAATGATATGAGCGCCAATACATATATATATATATATATATATATATGCATCCTTTAGGCTTATATTATAGTTCCAAGTCTGCTATCTTTTCACATTTGGTGGGCTAAGCCAAGAATTTCATGTAGCTCTATTTTTGTTTAATTGTAAGGCTTGGCTCAACTGAGCGGATGCCATAGAATGTGTACTAACTGTTGATTGATCTTTAGCTGCTGTTATTGTAATTAAGCTTTGAAGAAAAGGAATTCAATTAATGATAATCTTGAATTTATAATTAAGTCATGTCACCTCTTGTTTTTCTCTCTTGGTGGATGCAACTTGCAGCCATCATCTCCTATCCGATTAAAAAGCATGCTTTCCTTTAAGCACGTTCAACAATTATTTATTATATTATGTGGTCCTCCAAATCCTATCTTTTTCTTTTCCTCGGTAGAAATTTATGTGGCCCCTTTTCTTGTTGTGGGTTTGTTGTCCGACCAAATAAAGAACAGCATGTAGATTGTAAAAATGGGAAGTTATTTTTATCTCCATCTTTAACAAATGCAATATCCATGAAAGTTGTTGACGATATAAAAGATCTCATCAAAGATGCACTTTGACTTCTTGAAAAAGCATTGACCAACTACCTCAACTAACCACTTCTATCTTCTTTGATGCCATTTTCACTAGATTTATGCTCCCCCAATATGCTTAAAGATTCAAATGCAAGTTCAGAACCCTCACAAGAACGATGATCTTTTAACGGCAGAGAGTAACTTTAAGGATCATTAGTGTAAAAAATAATAATTTCGCAACCCTCATGACCATTTATGATAAAAAGCCTCAGAATAATAATGGGTTTTGCTCAGCTTATGCATACAACTTGCGCACAACCAGTTTCTGTGACGGCTAAAGCTCCAAAACAAAGACAGACAGGGAGGCCAAAATATTTTTGGGTTTTTCTGATATCTTCTACTTAAAAGCACAGCAGATTCAAACTTGTACACGGAAAAATGGCCTGATTTGTTTTCTTCTTTTTGGGCAGAAGAAAATCTAATGGTGGCTTCTTTGGCCTCTATCTATTCAACTTTCAAGACAAGTCAATACCAACCAATGGAAACAAAAGGTATGCAGTATAAATTAATAATGGCAGACACATGCTTTACAAGGCTCATGCATAAGGCACAACTAATATATAAATTAGTTTAGTAGGAAATATTAGGTCTACACTAGTCTATATTAGCCACAAGAAATGTTATAACACGTATTTTATTTATTAACACTAGACCCTAAAATATGAAAAGATCGACAATTTATAGTAAAACACGTAATTAAGTAACCTTATATATGTTGAAATATATATAAATAGATTATCTATATTATAACACGTAAATAAATATAGTTTAGATCCGAATATTTTTCGAGTGTCTTGTATTGGTTATGGCGAGCACTAAGCATCTTTTTACACCAAGCAAAGTTTGTAAACCAATGGTTTCATATGGTCACGTTGTTCACGTCCATTCCTTGTTTATTAATTTCTTGCAAGTGCATGAGTGGAGAGACATATCTTAGGTATTTGCCAAATTTAATTAATTGGGCATCACATGCTATGTTGAAGGTGGTGGGCAGGTGGGGTCGCCTCTCTTTTGACCCTTTCTTTTCTTTTGAAAACAAAAATTATGGTGATTGATTCTGTGAAATGCATATGTTTCACGCGTTTGCTTTACCCATTTTGCCACTTGGCATTTGTATACGGGGGTGCCTTTGGCAACTGGGTTCCCTCCTTTGCTCATGCTTATGGGGCACCCAATTCTCAGCCCAATAACTAGTTGGGTTGTCTTGGGTTTGGATAATTTTCGGCTTTGGCCCTAAAAAAACCTCAATTTTAGGATTTAAAATATCATTATTTTAATACGAAGCCGACTATACTAGTGTAGTGGTAAGGAGTTTTGTCTCCACTCAACTAATCCTAAGTTCGAGAACTGGCATTGTAAAGTGTGTGTGAGTTTGCATCCCCCTCCCCTCCCTAACTAACTTATGGTGTATATATTTGTAATTTGCACTGCATGACCAAATGCTCATATATTGGCTTTGCTTATGGGCTCATGTGAGATGCTCTAAATTATAATGGTATGAAATGGATTTCAAAGAGAGTTGGCTCTGGAACGATTCGTTTGCTTAGTTTCAAAGCCTGATATATGGTGCTGATGTGAAAAGAAAAAAAAGGCCACGGCCATTGGCCCATTGCAAAAGCAACAAAACAAAAGTTCACTGATGAGGGCTTGCTTTGTCGTCCATTCTATGAACCCAAAGCTTTGGCCCAATTAGATTTTAGATTTTACAATATGATCAAATGTGTTCGGATGCCAGGATCCAATTCAATGTACATATGATTGGATTGGATGATCGAATTTTTTGAAAACATAATAATCGCACAGATAATAGTATAGAATTCAATCAGATAGAAAATACCATTAAGTATGTTCTAAATAGACAAATAAATTTTAGAAAACAACACTACAGCATGAAGTTCAACATTTAAAGTTCAAGTTACATCCATTCCCTTATAAAATAAAATTTAAAAAAAAGCTAAAATCAAAATAAAACTTAGAAATCTAGAATTTTGTATGCTATATTAATATTTTTTTTTTAAAAGAATATCAACAAAATTGTGTTAGTGTGTTAGTGTAAATGTAACGTGAAAGGTGGTTTATATTTGAATACTAGAAAAGGCAAATATTTGCATTTATTTTTAAAAGGTTAGATTGATTCGGTTTGAATTGAATTTCAAACTCTAAATTCACTAACCAAACCAATCCAATCGATTTTTCAATTTTTTTAATTCAATCCAATCTGCCAATATTATTGAAACCAATAAAATTAAATTGAATTAATCGGTTTTGATGAATTAAATTGGATCTTGTACAACCTACTAGCAATGGTTTCGATAACAGCTGATACTCACTCGCCCAACTTATTTTAAATTTTTTTTGGAAAAAAATTGAAGTTAAGAAATTCGAATATAAAAATCAGCAGATATAATAAAGGCGCACACTTCCTTTACTCATTCTCATTTTCTCAATCAATTCCCATCTTTTTGCTTTTTCCTTCTCATCTTTCCCTCCTCTTCGAGAGGGTTTTTATTTTTTTTATTTTTCCTTTTTTTTTGGTTTTTCAATTTCGTTTTTTTTCATCTTCTTCCTCTCTTTTTCCCTGATTTAAAAAAAAAGAAAAAAGAAAAAAAATTCATCTTCGTCTTCGTGTGTCCCTGAAACCCTAACCCTAAAATTCCACAGCTGGTTATATAAAATCTCGGATTCTCCTGTGTCTCTTTGTGTTGTGTGAAGAAGAGGATGCAACAGCAGAGGCTCAAACAACAGCAAGCCATGATGCAGCAGTCGCTGTACCAACACCCTGCCATCTTAGCCGCTCCTCAGGTTATTATTTTCCCATTCTCTCTCTGTTTGAATAATTTTGTAGTTTAATTCTCGTCTACATGTCCATTTATTTTGTTGGAAATTTTTTATAGGTCAAAATTGATTTTTGATTTTAGTTAAACTGCAAAAATTTGACAAAATGTTGGTTTATTCCATTGTTAATATGTATTCGCGGGCATTTTTTGGTTGATCTGCGTATGATTTTCTTTTACGGTGATCCTAAGGATTGAATTTTTGGCAGAAATTTGTAATTTTTTGGGGGTTCTGCTACAGCTGGAATTATCTAAATTATTCCGCAGCTTATTTATCTTGTTGAAAGTGTTCGTGTTATGTTGTCTTGTTTTTCGGTATTTTTTTTATTATCCATGGAGGAATCACATCGTTATGCGTATAATATGACAAGCTCTACTGTTTGGAAACTTGTAGTTTGTCCTGCTTGTTATTGTTTCCTTGTTTTTATTATTATTCAACGAGGGAATGTAAAGTTTGCATAATGAACAGAAGGAACAAGATCAGTTTTGGTTTGATTACCATTCACCCTTAAGCAAAAACCTTAGTTACTATTACATACAATGGTTCTATGTGCTTCATCCTATTTTGAAAAAATAACAGGGTTGGCTTTTTTATGTTTTGGATATGTATTAAAGCTTATGTTAAGTCTCGGGAGAACTTGAAGATGAAGGGGTTTGTTATTATATCAATAGGTTTCCATCTTGTAGATTTATTCAATTGAAGACTGGTCTTCATTTTTTTGTTTCAACCATTTTGTTTGCATATGCATCTCGTTAAGTTTTTGTGAGGAGTGCAAATTCATTACTCTAGGTTTTTTTCTTCTTTTTTGCTTGTTTTTTTTACATTTTTATTTTGCAGATAGAGCCTATCTTGAGTGGAAATCTGCCTCCTGGGTTTGATTCAAGTACATGCCGCAGTGTGTGAGTGTTGTATAGATATTTTCCTTTTTTCCTTTTTTGTTTATTTTATTTTCACATCAAGGTTTCTTTGAACTGACTGAAAATAATTGTTTTCTTGCATGCGTATTTAGTTCTTGCATGCAAGTTTAGTTCATAAGTATGTACTGAGTCCTTGTATGTTTTGACACATCTATCATGTAGGCAGACTACATTTCTCAATCATGCTATTGAATTGTATGATATAATATTTTAATTCATGGGAAAATGCAGGTATGTTGGAAATATTCACCCACAGGTTACTGAACCCCTTCTTCAAGAAGTTTTCTCTAGTACTGGTCCGCTTGAAGGATGCAAACTCATAAGAAAAGATAAGGTGGAGTTTATTTTTGCCTATTTTGTTTGCCTTTCATTTGATGGGGAGGTTAGGACAGATGATAGAACATCTTAGTGCCACCAAAGATTCCATCTGTTTGTTGTGTTAAGCCCTATAGCCCTCACTCGCATTTATTTGGATTTTATTTTAGGAAAAGCTGTAGCTTCATATGATTAAATTCTGATAAAGATTTTGGTAATTTGTATTAGTGATCTATTAGATGTTCCTTCGTCAACTTTCTACTTACATGTTAGCTCCATTGTCTTCTCTATGCAGTCATCCTATGGATTTGTTGACTACTTTGATCGTAGGTCAGCTGCTTATGCTATTGTGACTCTCAATGGCAGGCATCTGTAAGTATAAATCTTAATAGAATCATGGTTGGCTCTCTTTTTGGGGAATCCTTTGTCTCAATATGCTTCTTATTCAGGTTTGGGCAGCCGATCAAAGTTAATTGGGCATATGCAAGTAGTCAGAGGGAGGATACATCAGGTTTGTATATGCATTAGTTTTCAGGGAGTGATGTGTTACTTTCAAATCTTTAATTTCTTATGCTACGTTATTTTGGCATGCAGGTCACTTTAATATTTTCGTTGGTGATCTTAGCCCTGAGGTTACTGATGCTACACTGTTTGCATGCTTTTCTGTTTATTCAAGTTGTTCGTAAGTTCCATTTTCTTGCTTTTGTCTCCAACAATTCTTGTTTTCCGTTATTCTATTGATGTCTTTTGGTTTATTGGGATTTTTTAAAACAGACTCACCTGTTTTAACTTTAATACAATTTGACCTGATTTCTATCACAGAGATGCTAGGGTTATGTGGGATCAGAAAACTGGGCGTTCAAGGGGTTTTGGGTTTGTTTCATTCAGAAGTCAGCAGGTACTAGAATTCTTAAGAATTCCTTTTTATAATTTTCTTTTTATTTTCCTTCTTGCTGGTTGGGGTCATTACATGATTGTGTCATTTGTTTGTTCTTTGGTTCAGGATGCCCAAAGTGCGATAAATGACTTAAATGGTAAGACAGTGTCCATTGTTTATTTCCTTATACGTGTTGCTTAGATTTTTGTTAATTTTGGAGCAGTGCTGGATCTCTTGTAGCTGTTGGTTTGTTAACTCTCTAACTGTTAAGTTGATATCTCAGGAAAATGGCTTGGAAGTAGACAAATTCGGTGTAATTGGGCCACAAAAGGTGCCACTTCCAATGATGACAAGCAGAGTTCTGATTCTAAAAGTGTTGTAGAGCTGACAAATGGAACATCAGGTGAGCTACCCCATTATTGATGAAACAAGTTTTTTATAGTTGTCTACGTAGTTAGTGGAAGTAAAATTGTTTCTGTCAAGTTGTCAACTTTTTTTTTTCTTCATTGTTTGTATCATTTATTTGGATGGTTGGTGTAGCTCTTGTGATTGTTGTTGAATTGTTGTTAGAAATCTATGGATGATGATGCTTGATATATGATCCTCACTGTCCTCTCTTTTTGCCATATTTGTATTCTCATCACGTTGAGCTTGCAATTTTTGTGCTTTTCCCTTGCAGAAGACGGTCAGGAGAAGCCTAATGAAGATGCTCCAGAGAACAATCCTCAGTATACTACAGTTTACGTGGGCAATCTGGCTCCAGAGGCAAGGATTTTTTTTTATTTTTTAAACTCATACATTAATATGTTTGGTCATTTGTCAATCTTACTGTGTAGCTGGTTCAGTGTTGAAACCGGCAAACAAACCAATTCTATAACGTCATAGATTAATTGGGTGTAGTGGTAAGATTTGTGGGCAATCAGCTCTGGTGAGCCTGGAACTCCTAAGTGGGCATAACAAATAATTGTATAAAATTTGTCAAATTTGCACAAGAAACAAAGAAAAATGTTTTAAATATTATTTACTATGAATCTGCAGGTTACTTCAGTTGACCTCCATCGTCATTTCCATTCCCTTGGTGCTGGAACTATTGAAGATGTCCGTGTGCAACGAGATAAAGGTTTTGGGTTTGTGAGATTCAGTACACATTCTGAAGCCGCTGTAGCTATCCAGTTGGGGAATGCTAGGTTTCTCTGTGGAAAACCAATTAAGGTATGCTATTGGTGAAGATTACAATTTAGTATAATCAACAACAATTGACTAAAAGAAGAAGCCATGTTGAAAAACTAAATATATACACCCAAAAATTTGTTTGTGACATTTATATTTTCTAATGATGATGTTGTCAAATGATCCTATATTTTTCTTTTTTGGTTACAGTGTTCATGGGGTAGCAAGCCTACTCCACCAGGAACAAGCTCTACCCCCCTTCCGCCGCCAGCTGCAGCTCAAATGCCAGGTTTCTCGGCTGCTGATCTTGCTGCCTATGAAAGACAAATGGCACTGAGCAAAATGGGTGGTGCACAAGCCCTCATGCTTCCACAGGGTCAGCATGCTCTGAAGGCAGCCATGGGAATGGGTGCTGGAGCTAGTCAGGCGATATACGACGGCGGCTTCCAGAATGTAGCAACAACCCAGCAACTCATGTACTACCAGTAATGATCAGTTAGAAGACCCCCATTATACCTCAGCACTGAGGAATAAATACTTTGAGAAAACTTGTAGGATATGTAACCGTTTTTCAGTTTCCTTATCTTTTTTTTTTGGGGTTAGTTTTTCATTGGTTAGATTGGCGTATCTCTATCACTTATACGTGATCTATGTATGGATACTGTGTTTTTCTATTTTTTACTTCTGGGGGTTTATGATCCGACTCAGATAAAGCATTATCTTATTTGCAGCTTTATGACCTAACGACCGATTATATTTAAAGCTTGTTTTTGGGTCTCCCCAGGCATTTTCTAGCAGTGTATTTTTGCCCATGGGTTGTTAACCATTTCCATCACCAGTAAAATGGTCCCAATGGACGACAGTGTCTTGATAGTTTGAAGAGCTCCGGTTGGTAGGACCACAAGATTTTTAGGATATGGGTGCTCTGTGTAGCTGGACAGTTCATTTTCGGTGGTCACTGTCTAATTTAGGTTAAAGTCTTCAATGGGGTCCACTCTGTCCGAGTGATGAGAAAGCTTTAAATGCTCCTTTCAATCCATTCCATTATGTATTGTACTAAGCACTAAGCAGCACTTTCGACAAAAAGATTCGTACCCCGTGTCCTCTGTTTAGAGATTACCAGATTTTGATCGTCACAAATTCAACAGAGGCTCTTAAGTTAACACTTTCTTTGTCGAATCACATCGCAATGATGTTTCCGGTCACCGCTTAAACGTAAACTTTAGAGACAGTCGTCTACAAACTCGAATGGATTAGAAATACGTTAAACAAAAGGACATCTAAATTGACTTAAGATTAAAGTTCAAACGCCACAACCCGCTGCAAAATTACTAGAATGAGATTATTATCTCATGTTATTCTGGGCTAGTATCTAATTACACTGGCATAAATCTTACATGAAACACTAAATCAGAAGTCGACCCTCCTTTCCACGTGTAACTGAAATCTAAGTATAGAATTGTTCTTTATTCTTAAAAAATGTTCCTGTTGTCATCACAGAATACAAAGGTCGATCGATTCCAACTTATAGCCAAAATTTTCCTTTTTTTTCTTTTCTTACTTTTTTTGGTTCTTAGGTAAACAAAAAGCAGATAGTTCTCATCTATATGTATTTAGTGTGAAGCCGCCTATGTACTGACAGTGCTAAATCACAAGAATCCCAGTTGAGAAGATCTGATCTCTTGAACAAGATGACCCTGAAACTTCCACAGATCTTAAAGCTTCTGATCTGCATCGTTCTTTGCTCTCATCCATCATCATCTGCGTTGCTCTGCATTCTGTGCTACAAAACGCACTCTCTCCTCTGTAAATCACACAGAAAAGAAAACATATATTAATCACAAACCCAACATCAACTTCAACAACAAAAAGCAACATGACGGGTTGAACCAAACATTTACAATGAAACATAAACAAGAAAAAGTAATTGTGGTTTTACCTGTACATGTATATGTCTTTGCCGTGGAGGTTTTTCTTGCACAAATGGCATGAACTGAGAAAATCCGAGGTGGGAAAAACAGAAGCAAGATTGTTATCATTACATGTCTGCAAATCATCCTCTACACGATGGTGCATGGAACTGGTTTTGCAGTCACCTTCATCATAGTAAACCCTAGTGAAAGACTTGTTGCGTCCACGCTGAGTCACATAAGTATAATTCTCCAAGCTATCTTCCTCAAACTCCGGGAGACCCCTGGTTGAAAACCCATCACAGTTTTGAGCAGAGCTTACAGGAATTGGCTCTGATTGGTTCAGGTTTTGACCACAAACCGCATACTTGGCCAAAATCTCACGTCCATTATGGCTCGACTTTTCCAAGGCAGCAACTATGCCCAACCCAACACCACCAAGATCATAATTCTTCAACCCTCTGGGGCTAGAAGATTGCATCTTGAGGTCCAATGGACTTCTTGGGCTTGTCGTGCCCATGTCGAAGAAAAACCCGGCACGGTTGCCGGAAACTAGCAATTCCGACAGCTTCCCGATCATTGGAAATGGCCTCTTGCCAAACTTCAACATAAAAATGAAATTGAAGCGGTTTGGAAATTGTCTCCTTAAGCTATTTTGCACAAAATGTGTGTTTTAGGGTCTTCAGTATATGAAGGAGGAGTGGGTAGGACTCAGCCCATGGTTTGGTTTGGAATTATATGGGTGATGATTGTTTTTCAAACACCCATGAAATCATTGAGTTGCTTTATCCTTTTTTTTTCTTTTTTTAATAAAATAAAAATAATTTTAAATTTATTATAAAACTGATTCCAATAAAAGGTCACTTGTCAATAGGCCAATTTTTTTAGAAAATGTCCTTTTCCAATTATTGGGGCCACATGCTTAGGGCTGTGGCCCACCATAAGATTCCTTGGGCATTTTCACCGTTGGACTCGTCGCACGTGTCGACGATCCAAGGCTATTGGGCATGGCAATTATTACTAAACCACTAAAGAGTTGAGTGAGCCCACTGAAAACTAAGGGCCCACTTCTGGCAGTGAAAGTGATGCGGGCCTGGTTTCTTGTTTGCAACACTAAATTACTAGAATACCCTTGCATTGTGATATTCCCATCGAAGGACAAAAATACATTTTGTTTTGAGCATTAGCTGTCTTCCATGTTTTATATTCTTAATTTTTAATTGGGCAAGTAAAACGTGTAGCT
This sequence comes from Prunus dulcis, assembly GCF_902201215.1. Taxonomy (NCBI): domain Eukaryota; kingdom Viridiplantae; phylum Streptophyta; class Magnoliopsida; order Rosales; family Rosaceae; genus Prunus; species Prunus dulcis. Next base: position 17,350,041 of record NC_047656.1, on the reverse strand, counting down.
TTCATTTCATATGTAAATTTCGTGTTTCTTTGAGAAAAATAGAGGTGAGCATATGCTTTGAGTTAAAGTGGTAAGTAAATATTTTTTAAAAATTATGTTTAAACATGTTAGAAAAAGAAAATCTTAAAAGAAAAAAATTAATTTTATTATATCACAATTGAGTTAAATGGAGAATTAACTTATTAATATGTAGAATTTAAAAGAAATTATCACCATTTCATAGGCTTATTTTGTAGTATGTATTTTTACAAAAAAATACACTTAACTTTTAGTATTATATTAATTATGATCTTAGTTATTACCGTCTCCAAGATGTTTAAATAAAATAAAATATAAATTTGTCTTCAAATGTGTGCCAAGCTCCTATGGTTGGGATTCTGAAAATAAGTAAAGCTAATATTTTGAAATTTTTAAGAGATTTTTGTTTTGAAAAAAAAAATTTTGAGGTGAAATTATTTTATTTATATTTAGGGTAATGAAGTAGGTTTGGGGAACACCAATGGAATTGTACTAGAAGAAAGGGAAAGGCTTACTATTATATTAACTAGGACAATAAACAATACTGGTGTGCGTAATTGTATTGAATGTCAAACCCAATATGGGGATTTAACATTAGAGACGCTTTTGTCATAAGCAGAGAAAGCTCCAAAAACATCAATAAACCAGAAGGGTCCAGAAACCATAAGTGGATGTCTGTGATTAGACGGCTCAGGTGGAGCCACGTGGAGCTGAAGTTGTATATTATTGCCTGTAGCCGGAGTAAAACCGCAGTCGCCAGTCACAAAATTGACAATGACCTCAGAAAGAATCATTTTACAGGATGTTGATAACATTCAATTAATTACAATCCAAACCAAAAAATAAAAATAAAAGATTAATACACGCAATAGTCTAAGGACATGTTCGGAAGAATTTTTGGAATGATTAGAAGCGTTTCTAATTGCATTTGGCAAAGCAAGTTAAAAAAGTATTTATGAGTCATAAAAGTGTTTTTTGAAGAAGTACCTATGCGGTGCTTCTTTAGAAGGCACTTGAATTTCTCCACTATCATTTTTTTTAATACAATTTTTTTATGTTTGGAATAAGTTGTAAAAACTCTTTTGATTCTCTGTGTAGTTTTCATCTCTCATTTTGTGAGAGTTTTTCATCTCTCCTTTGTGAGAGCTTTTCATTTCTACTTTGTGAGAGCTTTTCATCTCTCCTTGTTTTTTTCAAGCTTTATCTCTTTTTTATTATTCTAAGTTTGCAATCTTAATTGGATGCTTATGCCAGAGTTTCTTCGATCTTGCCTGATCGTTGGTGGAGACATACCTGATTTTCTTAATTTTGATATTAGACCGCTCCGTTATTGTAATGGCTCTTTTGTGGCTAGTTTGTATTGGCCCTTTGTGGCTAGTGGCTTTTTTGACTCAATTATGAATGCAATCATAGAATTTCTAAAAAAAAAGAAGGCACTTGAATTTTTAACAAAAATTTCAACATTCTTCTAATAAAAGCGCTTATAAAGAAAATTGCTTCCTGTAAAAACAGTCACAACGGGCCTAAATTACTCTAATTTGAAAATCAAACTTCCGTGTAAAGGGACTTAAACACTCCCCAACAAACGTCTGCAACTTCAATTGTTTGTTTTTAATTGTTGGTGTGAGATGCAAGATGTTGACCGCCACCAATTAGTTTTACTTTCGCCTTAATGTTTGAAAGAGATCTAAACATTGTCTTTGTATGGACTTTGCTACTCTATTATTGTATAGACAAATTGATCAACATCATCACCTCTCTCAACTGACCTAAAGTGTATGGATCACATCAGAGCCCGGGCAAGGCCCATTTTGATGAATGGGCCGGACTCATACGCCCCAAGACATGTAAGACCGTGCTGACAGTCTATGTTTTTACTAAATAATGATTTCCAATTTATGCTTGATATAACAAACTAGAAACAGTTTAATCTTTATAATTACATGTTCCAAAAACTAACAAATTCGAGACGAAATTGATGTACGGGTCAACGTGAAGGACGATCCATGTTTGAGAAAAAAAAAAAATGGAGGAAATCTCATAGACGTTTTGCGATAAAAACCATATTGCTTAATATAAAACTAGTCTCTCTGCACACTCTTCCGAGCTTGCGAGAGGCTTTTTTAAAGAAAATTTAAATTTATTTTAGAATTAAAAAAGATAATAGATAGTTGTGTTCCATAAAAATAGGATCAATTATCTGAATTTTCTTTTAATTTTAATTTTTTTAATACGAAAAAGTGTGAATTTACCATATTATCCTCATTTAATTAATAATTTCAATTCTTAATGTTTGCATTAACAAAGGCAGTTTCTGGTATTTTGAATGTTTCACAATTCTCTGCCTTTTGCTTTATATATATATATATATATAGATGAAGTGATTAAGAATTTTATAATGTAGACCTTTGTATATTGGTGTTCACATCGTACTAGCGTTCTAGTTCTATAAGGCTTCATATAGCTTTTTCATATACAAGATTTTAACTTTGTTGGTAGTTCTCGATTGTTGGAACCAACATGGACTGTTTGATGGACACCATTTAACTGCTGTTTCCTTAAAAGAATTTATGTTCATTCGTGTATCTTTCTGATTGTGATGAAGGTGAGTTATACAACGAAATAAAAACATACCAGATAACTCTGAGTTTTGATATATAATCACACCTGGTATACATTTTGGATAACTTATCGGGTTTGGATAATCACACTTAGTATAGATTTTGGATAACTTATCCGGTTTTGATAAAGAATCACACTTGGTATAGAATTTGGATAACTAGAACTACGTCGGATTGATGATCACCTATCTGCTCTGCTCGGTTTGAACTTCAGAAAAGTTATCCATTCTGGATAAAATTTTGAGTAACACAAATTTATGATTATCCAAATTTGTTAAACCAGTCATTAATTCAATTCAACTCTTCTGACCAGAATAAAAGTTTGATTAGGATACTTGTTGGTCTCACTGATGCATATAAATAGAGCACACTTCTCTGATCATTCTCATATTGTGTTTTTCTTTGTTACTTCAACAATGGCGATCTCCAAGTTTGCATTTTGTTTTTGTTTATCGATAGCTATGCTTAGCTTGTACGCTAATGCCACCGAAGTTTCACACGATGGAAGAGCCATCACCATTGATGGTAAACGAAGACTTTTGCTATCCGGTTCAATTCACTATCCTCGAAGCACATCAGGGGTAAATTTTTTTCTTAGTAAAATACGATTCAGTGTTTCTAATGTGTTTTTCTGTAATCAAATTAACTCATTGATATGTTGTGCACATGCAGATGTGGCCAGACTTGATTAGGAAGTCAAAGGAGGGTGGACTAGATGCCATTGAGACGTATGTCTTTTGGAATGTGCATGAACCAGTTCGTCGCCAGTATGATTTTACTGGTAATCTCGACCTTGTCAGGTTTCTCAAAACCGTTCAAGACGAAGGACTTTATGCTGTTCTTCGTATCGGTCCATACGTTTGTGCTGAATGGAACTATGGGTACATGTTCTGTCAAAATTTTCTGTTTCATATTCTTTTACACTAGTTTTTGTCCTAAACACAATCTGATTGTTTGCATCTTATCAACAGAGGATTTCCTGTTTGGTTGCATAATCTGCCTGGATGTGAGATTCGAACTGCTAATGATGTTTACATGGTAATTTCAATGACTTTCATTTTATGTCACCTAAATTCTAGTATTATGTTAACAAAACAAGTCAAAACCTTTAACCTTGTTTGTTCTTTTTTGCAGAGTGAGATGAAGAATTTTACCACCTTGATCGTTAATATGATGAAAAAGGAGAAACTTTTTGCATCCCAAGGTGGCCCAATTATTATTGCTCAGGTATATACATATAAATACAATTGTTTTGAATTTATTCATATATTATACAGAAATATATATTTATTGTAATAATCTAAATTTGTTATTATTATTTTTAGATTGAGAATGAATATGGCAATGTGCAATCATACTATGGAGATGCTGGCAAAGCATATATGAACTGGTGCTCAAATTTTGCCCAATCTCTTGACATTGGAGTTCCATGGATTATGTGCCAACAAAGTGATGCTCCCCAACCAATGGTAAAATTTGCTCCCTCTCTTTTTTTCTTCTAAATTATTTATATTAATTTGGTTATGTATGATTAATTTTTTAATTCAATTCTTTATTATCAGATAAACACATGCAATGGCTGGTACTGTGATAATTTCAAACCAAATAATGACAATAGCCCTAAAATGTGGACTGAGAATTGGACTGGCTGGTAAGTTTTTGAAACTTACATTTATATAATGCATAATTCATATAATGCAATGGCTGGTAACTTTTTTTTCTTTTTTTTTTTAAATTATTTCTTTTGGTAAAGTTTTCCTAAATTTATATAATGCATAATTCAGGTTCAAGAGCTGGGGTGGTAGAGACCCACTTAGGACCGCTGAGGATCTTGCCTTCTCTGTTGCAAGATTTTTCCAGACCGGAGGAACTTTCCAGAATTATTACATGGTTAGTACATTGATTATTTTAAGATTATTCATCGGATATATATTGTTTCATGTAAAACACTTTTTCTAACTGTTATGTATCTCTGTGTTTGTGTCTGTCTATCCTTAGTATCATGGTGGAACAAACTTCGGTCGAACAGCAGCTGCATATATTACCACAACTTATGATTATGATGCTCCTCTTGATGAATACGGTAAGCGAATTGTCGAATTCATGTTCTACACAGTTCTTAATAGTCCTGGCTTTATGATTTCATACATATTTTTTGGTCCTTTTACAGGTAACTTGAACCAACCTAAATGGGGGCATTTGAAGCAACTTCATGAGATTCTGAAATCAATGGAGTATACTCTCACCCATGGCAATATTACCACCATCGATTTTGGAAACTCTGTTTCAGTAAGTTTATGATTTTGGATTGATTTACTAATTGATGTTTTATAGACTTCAAAATTGGCACAGTTGACTCATTTTTTGTATAAATATTTATGTATTTTAGGCCACAATGTATGCAACAAATGATTCAGCAAGCTGCTTTTTTGGCAATGCAAATTCCAGCACTGATCATACAATCACTTTCCAAGAAAACAAATACACCATTCCTGCTTGGTCTGTTAGCATTCTTCCTGATTGCAAAACTGAAGGATATAACACTGCAAAGGTATGCACTAATTATTTCTCAAAATTGCTTCATATATATGAATTATTTTATTAATTTGTTTTTTACCCTTTTTTTTAGGTGAACACACAAACATCAGTTAAGGTGAAAATGGTGAACAAGGCTGAGGATGAACCTGAATCTCTTGGCTGGCTGTGGAGGCCTGAAAACATTGATGACACAAGTCTTCAAGGAAAGGGAGAAGTTACTGCAAATAAACTCATGGATCAGAAGGAGGTTGCAGCTGATGCTAGTGATTACCTTTGGTACATGACAAGGTACTATTAAATGTTTTAATTATTTTTTGTATCTTTTTTTTTAAATTCCAGGTGTACCTATATAATAAGTTTTTTTAACTTGGATTTTGAGCAGTGTTTATCTCAACAAAGACGATCCAATCTGGAGTGGGAACATGACTCTAAAGATCAATGCCACTGGTTTTATCCTTCATGCATATGTTAATGGAGAATATCTTGGTAAGATATTGGAATCTGATTTGTTAATGTATCTTAACTACTTACTTATAGCTTTGTTTGCTTGTGTTAATTTTTATTTTATTTTTCTAACCTCGGTAAATATAGGTTCTGAATGGGCTAAATACAATTACTACAATTATGTTTTTGAGAAAAATGTCAAGTTAAACCCCGGAAAGAACGTGATTTCCTTGCTGAGTGCCACCGTTGGATTTCCGGTTCGTATTAACTGCATTCTTGTTTTAAGATCAATTAGGTGGTTGTGATTAGTTATATCAGTTTTAATTTATTTTAAATTTGTGGGTTATGATCAGAACTATGGAGGTGGATTTGAAGTGATAAATACTGGAGTTCCTGGTCCTGTTGTTTTGGTGGGACAAAATGGTGATGAAATGGTGATCAAGGATTTATCAGCACACAAATGGTCATACGAGGTTGGGCTACATGGCTTGAAGAACCAGCTCTTTAGCACCGATTCTCGTTACGCTGCTAAATGGTCAGCCGAGAACCTACCAATTAACAGGATGATGACATGGTACAAGGTAAGTAAACCCAAATGTTATAAACATTAAGCTTGTTTTAATTACTCAGTAACACTTTAAGCAATATAATAATATTTGGTTATGTTTGCTTTGTTTCAGACAACTTTCAAAGCTCCTCTGGGAACTGATCCAGTTGTTGTGGACCTGCAAGGGTTAGGGAAGGGCCATGCTTGGGTCAATGGCAATAGCCTTGGGAGATATTGGCCAAGCTATTTGGCTGAGGAAGATGGTTGTAGCCTTGAAGCTTGTGACTACCGTGGCTCATACGATAACAACAAGTGTGTCTTCAATTGTGGCAAACCTACTCAGAGATGGTAATTACCAACATTTTTCTTTGGCGGCTCATCAAATGTTTTTGCTTGTTTATCTTAAATCACGATTTTAATTATATGTTTATTGTGTTTAAGGTATCATGTTCCGCGATCGTTTATGCAAGACGGTGAGAACACTCTGGTTTTGTTTGAGGAATTTGGTGGCAACCCATCTCTTGTGAATTTCCAAACCGTCACAACTGGAACAGTGTGTGCAAATGCCTACGAGAAGCACACATTGGAATTGGCATGCCAAGGTCGTCCAATTTCATCAATCAAGTTTGCTAGTTTTGGCAACCCACAAGGCAGATGTGGATCATTTGAGAAAGGAAGCTGTGATGCCAATAATGTATTGTCTATCATTCAAACTGTAAGTATTAATTATTTTTCTTCCCCAATCATTTGTTGTAAAATTCAAGTTGCATTTCCTTCTTAATTATGTATATAAATATGTAACCTCCTTTTTTTAAATGTGATTTTATAGGAATGTGTGGGCAAGGAGAAGTGCTCGATCGATGTTTCAGAGAGCAAACTTGGATCAGCAAATTGTGGTGCTTCTGTGAAGAGGCTGGCTGTGGAAGCTGTTTGCTAGGGTTATAGGGTTTTTTTAGATTAGAAAAGTTAGGTTTTATCTTAATTATTGTATTATTATGAGGTCAATTTGGTAGTAACCAAAGCTTTAATTAGGGGTAGGTTAGGTTGGTTGCAATCATTTTCTAGTTAGAGTTCAAGGCACTTTAACTTTTTTATCTATCAATAAATTTCTTAGTTTCCTTAATGTTCATTACTTCTATCCAGTTGTGCATGATGGTTTTTTTTTTTTTGATGATAAGCGATAGAATATTATTGATGTGAAAAAGTAATATAAGAAGTTTGAACTCGTATCAAGGGCCAAAGAAATTCCTTGGTCACGAATTACAATCTTCGTACAATATATCAGAAATAAAATCAGGAGGTTCCTCGAACCAGTATAAAGAACCCCCAATATGCAAGGCAAAACGAGCTAAACGATGAGCCACACCATTAGCAGTACGACGAATATGGGTAAAACCTTCCCCAGTGATCTGTGTCAGCAAGCTCTTAGTATCCTCCACCACAGGTCCTAGAACGTACCTATCTATGGAATGATTTCGAGTGCATGATGGTTATACATTAGAATTCAAACACATCATATAATAGAAGTTCATTCCATTTAAAATGGTAAGAAATTAAGTTATCATAAACAATTTCACACGTACTATAATTTTTTGATCCTAATGTGAAGTAAGTCTTTGTATCCTATTCTATTGTCGAAATTAACTATTTAGAAATCAACAAATCCTCAACTATTTAGAAATCAACAAATCCTCTGTTTTCATCTTTTTCTTCTTGTGAATTAACTGAGACGAATGAATTTTTACCATAAAATGAAATCTTCTCGGGCCACCCTTGTTATTTTAAGAAATGTGCATTAATTTGAATGAAATAATACACTAGCTAGGTTTAGAAAAAGGACTAGTAGGATAGTGCAATAAGCATGCACGTGGTAATTGATAGGTGGCCCCCTTCCATTCACTTGTTGTGTGGATCCTCTGGATTTGGATTGGGATATTTAGAATCATGCTTGTTTAAAACGTGAGTGCAATATTCTATTCCAATATTATTATTATTATACTCTAGATAATGGAGAGTTAGTAGGTCTTTTCGTTGGAACTATATTTTTTATGGTGGTTGTTCGTTCTTGAAGAAAAAAATAAAAAAAGAAGTTGAAATGAATAAAATTTCCACTCAATTAACCACCGAATAAATACATTTAGTTACAAAAATCTATACGAGTCCAATTGTGTTGTTTGTACCAATTGTATGAACAATGAATGCAAATCTAGGATGGCTTCCACAAAAATTGGTTCATCCATAATCGGGTTACGTAATCAAGCTTCGAGAAACTAAAACTTTCCGGAGCTCCAACCCGTATGAAAAAAAAATTAAAAATTATACTTTTTAATTTTTAATTTTTATCTCAATTAGACTGTGTACGTGTACGTCTTTGGAAATTCCAATTTTAGAAATTCCAGAGGAAAGACCCCTGAGCCGGTGTAACGCCGTCCAAGTTCTCTTCCGCGTAGTAATCAACGCCCGTCGTTGGCTCTGTCGTTGCTGGACTGAAAAACTGCCCGTTCAGCTCATCAAATCCCGGAAACAACCCGTATTCCGTTGCGTAATTACCCGACCCGAACGACCTAAAAAGATCCGAAAACGAATCGTTTTGAGTCACTTGAAAATCACTGTCCATCAGGACGGTTCCACTCCCCTCCGACACCGACGGGGATGGAGACTGAGACTGAGACTCCGTCTGCAACTCCGACATCGAATGATCCGAGTGGTGCTGGGTTGTCTGAGGCTCCGAATTTGCAAACCTGGCCGCCTCGGCCTGGATCTCTGCCGGGCTGAGCGTCCGACCGCCCGAAATATCGGGCGGGTTGTCGGGGAAATTAAACTTGGCTGTGCGGCCGCGCAGGCAGAAAAGCGCGGCGTCGAAAGCGCGAGCCGCCTTCTCGGCGGAGTCGTAGGAGCCGAGCCAGATTCGCTCGCGGCTGTTGGGTAGGCGGATTTCGGATACCCATTTGCCCCACTTGCGCTTCCGTACTCCCTTGTACTTGAAGTCGTTTCGCTCCGAGGGCTTCCCGATGGTCTGCTGCTGCTTCACCATGGACGACGAAGAAGACGACTCCGTTTCGTAATAGTAGAAAATGGATTTGACTGAGTTGTGTTGAGTGATGTTTTGTTGTGGGTTTTGTTATTAACTTGTATGCATCTGAGAATGGAATTTGCGGCTCTGCGATATATATATGTGGGTTTTGGGGTTGGGGCTTGGCCCCTGGGAAGGCAACGGGTTTTTTCGACTGATGACTGTGGAAGGTCAACACTGCAGAGGCGCGTAAGCTGGGTTGCTACAATTGTCAAAAAGGTGGACACGTGGCTACTTCAGAGAGTGGTGTTAGGAGAGATTACGCGGGGGAAGAGTAATATGGGATTCAAGCACGTGTGTTGTTCATTCCTCATGTTCCCTTTGTTAGAAAAATAAATAAATTTATAAACAAGGGAAGAGTAACGCCCCAACTTGAATCTTATACTTATAATAATGTGTTTAGAATAAAACCCAAGTGGATATATACTTTTAAATCTTCTATCTAGAGTTCAAGATTCATCTTGGATGACAAATTTTTAGCTCAAAGTCACAATTGGTTCCATGGGTTTTTTTCTTAGTTTTCAAAATCTTAAATATTAAGCTTAAATTTGAGGTTCAAGGTCCTATGTTGGGGATTTAGTGCTTGAATTTTTGTTTATAGATTTTAATGTTTGAGATTTCAAGTCCTGAGTTTATATTTTAAATTTATATGTAAATTATGAGTCGAATGTCAAAAGCTTAAAAATGAGAACTTTAATTCACAAAATAGAACCAAGCCAATTGCATAAATGAAATATAAATAATCCTAAACTTCAATTTGATAACTCTCATTTCATTGTATAGATGCTCATTCTCAAATTTATGTGTGAGTCAACCAATGAATATTTTTTCTTTTTCAAAGGACAACCAACGGGATATTCATTCCATGGGAATGATCAATGATGTGATCATATTCCTCTGAACCAAATATTCACCAACTACTTCATTTCATTGCGAATGAATCACCGATCATATATTGACAGGACGAATGATAAATTTGTTACTCTAAACTTCTATAGGCTCTAAAAGAGCAAAAAAAACTTATATGTAATGGGGATAATATTGTTTTGTTATCTCCAATTAATAACAGAATGATAAGTATAAAATTTATTCTACATGTCATTACGTTATTAGCTAAAAATAACAAAAAATGTTATTTCCGTTACATAAGAGTTTCTCCCCTCAAAAGAATGAGAGGATTCTAAATGTATATTATAAATTAATGTAAAAAAGGCAAAAGTAAGATACTACTAATTATTAACTAATTGAAATGCAAAGTAGACAAGTCCAAAACCATGACCTCCCCCACCACCTAGTAAACCTCGTCAACTGGGTCAACCCATCCCCATCAAATTCGCAAGTACAGACAGATATAGATGCGCCATCTCAAACATAAGCACCAAATATTATTCGTACATGATCAGCGAAAGGAAAATAAAGAAAAACAAGAAAGAAATATATATTCAACAACGCGTAGATACTCTAGTAAGTTTGTCTTACATAATGCAAATGACCTAACTAATATTGCGTCATCCAGATCCACGCCCATGCCATGCCTGTCCTCTTCCTTCTTCGATGCTTCATATGTTATACGTCGAGATGTTCATGTTGTATTCAATCCCCTACATTTTAAACAATCAAAATCATATGTACTTTAGTTTATGTTACAACAATGATTCATATCGAAAGTTGTTTCGTCGTTTAAAATGTGTAGAACGACGCAGATCGTTAAATTAAACTAAAATAAATATATGGACAATCAAATGGCTAAAACTAATAAATAATTTCGATTACTGAATATGCATATATGACTGTGTTTGGAAATGGAGGGTAAAATTATGAAAGTTGTTTCTTTCTGCATTTACCAACATGATATTCCGTAGATGGGCATGGCTGAAGTCAAGTGCTTATCATCTGGCCAAATTATCAATCAAAGAAGAAAACAAAACACAGTCAACTTTGGCAAACGTGCCTTTTGATTTGATTATAACACCATCTCACTAGTTAAGCTTAGCCGCCCACATGAAAGTAAGCTTTTACAATCACTAGAACCTAAAGTATGCGGTTAAGAGGATTTACAATCATAAGTTTTCATGTCAAATCTAAAGTAAGTTTTCTAGTGCTTAAATTTTGACTTCAAGTATGTGATTGGAGGTGAGTTTTCTCACTTCCTCACTAAATTTTATCTAAGGAGGTGATTTAGGGAGTCCATTGTAAACGCTATAAATCTTAAACTCAAATTTGAGGTTACATGTCTAGTGCTTGAGTTTTTGTTCATTGGTTCTATGTTTGAGATCCCAAATTCAGGATTTTATATTTAGATTATAAGTCGAATGTCAAATACTTAAAATTTGGACTTGTACTCTAGATCCAGTCGATTGCATAGATGAAATGAGTATTTTCTTAACTTTTAATTTGGAAATGCTCATTTTATTATATAGATACTCTATTTTTAATGTTGGAAGAGATTTCAAATTAGAATCCCCTTTAAAAAAAATCATGAATACTTTTTTTAAGGAGAACAAAGGGATATTCATTTCATAGGAATGAATGATTTGGCTATATTCCTCCGAACCAAACAATCTATATAAGGGATATTCATTTCATAGGAATGAATGGCTTTACTAATCCATAATCGAAATTAAAATAAGGAGTTGAATTCATATTACGGATACTCATGTGTTTACTTCTAAGAGTATTTCCACCCATTTGCCATGGCAAAAGGCAATGGGAGGCAATTGATGTTACTATTTACATGAATAGTGCATGCCATATCAATTTTTTTTGTTGGTTTTCCATCCATTGTCATGACAACCCAAGGGCAACCACTATTCACATGAGATATGAGGTGAGATATTTGTATAGAGTTTTAGTGTGGGAAGTGAAGAATATGGCTAGGTATTTATTTTTTAAAAATTTTAAAATTTTGGTCTTTTTTAATTGTATTTTATTCAATTTTTTTGTTATTTAAATTGGCTGCTGATATCACAATGACTTCAGCATTAGGTCATCTTATCTAGGCACCAGCCCAGGCAAGTGTTGCCTTTGGGCTTGCCCAGATTGGTGGAGACTAGCTCTTGCCCTAGCAAGACTTGGGTGCTAGAAACACATTTGGGGGCCTCCCAATGGAAATGCTTTAATTCTTTGAAGACTAAGTAACCCATTAGGAATTCATATTTTTTACTTATTATATCGTCACACAAATTTTAAAATTCCTAATTTGTCAGATACTTTAACCCAACAACAAGGGAATTTTAGTAATCAATTTGGTTTAATTCAATTCCAATTCATGAGAATTTAGTAAACAACTTATAAGGAATTAGTACCACTCCTACCCGGATTCCATATGGTTTAGTAAATAACTTCAATAGGAATTCAGATAACTCTCTCAATCCAATTTCTCCTCATCCCATTAGGAAAGTAAACATACCAGAAAAGCATCTCATTTGTTTGTGAATGAATCACCAATCATATATGACATGAAATCTTTAACCCCAAAAAACAAACATTGACTTGAAATTGGTAATGGTAAATCCCTAGCAAAACAACTGTAGTTTAAACAAGTCAACTGGGTCAAGTCATCCTTATCCATCCCCATCAAAAGGTAGTAAGTACAAATTTAAAAGCGTCATCTCAAACATAAGCAAGCCTATTATATAATCAAAATATTCAAAATCAAAATCAAAATTAAAAAGTGACGTCTGACCAAAATGGATCATGTTGAACAACGCGTAGACACTAGCAAGCAAATAAATAAATGAGATTGTCGCGGAGGATTAATGAACAAAGTATCCCACGTCAACATAATCACGCAATGCAGTATGAGGACCTAACCAAGATTGCGTCATCCATACGTCCCACATACAATCAGATTTCGCCCTGTTGCTTCTTTGATGGTTCGTAAGTTAACTTCCCATGTCCAGAGAACTTTCCTATATTAAGGAAGTTTATGTTCTTTTCTATATTCCGATGGTCAGAATCGTTTGTATTTGAAGTTATTCTTAAAAAAAAAAACAATATGTTAAGTGAAAATGAGACGAAAATGCGGATATTTAAATAACTAAGTTCTGATTTAGCTGATTTTTTTGTATGGATAGTAGTCACTGAAAGATAACCTAAAAACTTAACGCTGATTTGGCTATTACCCCACTTACACATTTTCTGTATTTACAATGTGACCAAATTACCAGTTAACTTATGAAGAAATTATAACCATAGCCAGCTAGAATGAGCTAATGATCATCTGAGTGGCTAGTTAACCTTAGTTAACCGCCCATCTGGAAATTTATATATACACGTGCGCCATTTTCACATTCCTCTGTTGACTGTTGAGTTCCCTTGTGTTGTGTGTGAAAGATTATTATAAAAATAAAAAAATTGAGAAGAAAAAAAATAACTTGCTTGTTTGGGCCAAAGCAGATTCGCAACACTTATGAATTGAGCAGATGGCCCAAAGCAGAAGCTGGACCCATTTCGAATTTTTGACCCACTCGATCAGGCCCATGTTTCCAGAATCCTCTAGGTTGTGTGATCGGGCGGGTACCCATAACCCACCCAAATTAAAAGGTGCGGTGAAAGCCAAAAAAATAAGGAGTTCTACAAGAGTCGTTTTATCATCTGATAAAACCCAAGCCTGCAAGTGCAAAGTTTAGGGTTTTATCTTCTTCACTCTAACTAAGCCACTGAGTTTTCCTCCTCATCTTCTTCCTATTCTCTCTTTCTCTCCCTTCTGCTTCAAATTCAAGAGGTTATTAGCTTTCCCTTCGTCGTTTCAAACTTGTATAGCTGCGTTTTATTCATTTGGGCAATTTTAATTTTTTCAATTGATATACTTTTTCCTTCATTTCTATGCTGAATTGTTTCATGTGGGTGATACGCAGAAATGGCCACATCTCAGCTGACAGCGTCGTCAATCTCGGCGAGGAACTTGGCGTCATTTGAAGGCCTCAGACCTTCAAACCTCAAGTTTGGGTCTCCAGTAGGAGTCTCACTTGTAAGCCACAGGTCCTTCCGTGGTCTCGTCGTCAAGGCTGCCACAACGGTCGCTCCCAAGGTTGTTATGTTTGCTTCTTCTTTGTTTTTCTATTGCTTGTTGTTCCCAATCTGACTATGGTTCATTTCTTTATTTCTTTTTTTGTGGGTAATTTTCCTAATTGTGTGTCTAATTTTGTGATGATAATGATTTGAAAAACGAGTATCCGTACATGATTTGAATTTTTATTATGCCATTTGTAGTGAAGGGCTTTGTATTCTCTACTTATACATGTTTGAAACTATTGATGATCGTTGGGTTATTCTTAGCTCGGCAATTTGTTATATTTAGGGTTTTTACTATTTGTGGTAGGTTTACCTGTTTAAGTTTCGAGTTATGTTTGCCCATCTCTCCAAAAGAACGATTTTTTTATAAATACAAAAATTATGGAAGTCTGTTTGTTTGTTTGGATTTGTTATAAAATTAGCCCCGTTATTGAATTCATTGTGTCAGTGTTATATGTGGTTTATCTGATGTTCATTTGTTCTGATCCAATTCTGCAGTACACTTCGATTAAGCCTTTAGGTGACAGAGTGCTTGTGAAGATCAAAACCGTGGAAGAGAAAACTGGTGGTGGAATCTTACTCCCAACCAGTGCTCAGACAAAGCCTCAAGGAGGTGAGGTGGTTGCTGTTGGAGAGGGTAAAACAATTGGGAAGACCAAAGTGGGCATCAGTGTTCAGGTGCTTGATGATTGTACATGTTGTTATCCTCATTAGCTATGATGAACCATTGTTTGAGTTTATTGAATATTTTCCATTTCGTTATAGCCTTAGTTTCCTGTTTACCGAATGCTTTCCATTTTATAGACTGGTGCCGAAGTTGTCTACTCCAAGTATGCTGGGACAGAGGTAGAGTTCAATGGTTCTAAGCATCTTATACTAAAGGATGATGACATAGTTGGTATTCTTGAAACCGAAGATGTGAAGGATCTCAAGCCTCTGAATGATAGAGTCTTAATCAAGGTTTGTTGCCCATTCAAACTTTTTAACTCTTGTGTATAATTGTTTCAATAATCAGTTGTAGAAGTAAAGCATAAATTTAATTAATATTCAGGAAGACATACAGTTAATACCTGTTTTGGCTTTTATTCACAATTGATTCTCTTCCTCTCTCTATAGTGAAAGTGGTCGGCACTATAGTACATACTCTTATACATATCCAGCATTTTGCCACCAATTGTCAAATTGTCACCTTTTCTTCCACATGTTTGAACCAAAGTTCATGATCTTGTCCCTATGTTCAACCAATGCAGGTTGCTGAGGTTGAGGAAATGACTCCTGGAGGCTTGTTGCTGACAGAGGCAAGCAAGGAGAAACCTTCGATTGGCACGGTAAGGGGTAGTAAGTTATGAATTTTTCCATCTTAGCCCAAGGCATTGCGGCTGTTGTGTAAAAGGTTTTGGACTTGTGAGGTAGTGTAGCTTATGTTCTGCTTACGATGTAACAGGTGATTGCCGTTGGACCTGGTACTCTTGATGAGGAAGGAAACAAGAAACCATTATCCATTTCTGAGGGGAGCACAGTTTTGTACTCCAAGTATGCAGGAAATGACTTCAAAGGCAAAGATGGTTCCGAGTACATAGCTTTAAGAGCTTCGGATGTCATTGCCATACTTTCTTAGTTGTCCAATTAGATGAGCTCAATCTGTATTTTTGAAATATCCGGCAGAGTTTCTTCAAGACATTTCTGATTACCTAGTTTCAGGGGCTTCAAATGTCTTTGCTGTACTTTTCAATGTAATAACACTTGGAATATAATGATTGCAGTTGAAACAATTTCGTTACCAAGTCTATTTTCAAGTATCCTCGGATGAAGAAGCAATTTAAGAGAAATGAATCCTTGTGTGGATTGGTGGTGGAAAATCACAGGGATATTGGTGCTCATACAATCAAATGAATCCTTATGTAAATCAAGTGCCATTTATACAGTAGTAATCAATAGCTGCAATGGTTAGAAATGGCACAAAACTTGGTGCCATAAGTCATAACTATAGTCGCATATTCCGTCCCTTGATTGGTCTCTACCGAAGCCTTTACAAATGAGTCAGAAATAGAATGTCAAATTGGTCTCAAAAGACGAAAAGGTCATATTGTACATAATTCAACCCCGCCGCATTGCACCAAAAATATGTGATTGAGCTCAATTCGCCAAACTGGTGGAACCCGTCACCGTTGAGGAACAATTACATCCCTCCATGAACTGAGACTTCATTTTTGATTGCTGTGATCTCACAAGAAGGATTTTGTTCACATCAATTACAGCTTAGAGATCCCAACCAGATGGGAATTCATCTATCAAAGACTTGATCATTTGATTGTTGGAACTTTACCGATTAAATGAGGCTGCAGAGTTGTCATCGTACGGCGCTCTCCATGCATTTCCACTGTCACTTCCACTACAGGCTTGATTGGGGACGGGAACATTGCCCAGGTCTCCATCCAAGCTCATCTGCTGTACTTCAACGGATGACAGTATCTTTATACTCTGGACACAGCCTACAAACTCCCTGAAAGCAATTTAAGAATGAAAGCATGAGGAAAAAACAATCAGAAGGGAAAAATAGAAGACTAATTTAGTTTTACAAGGTGCTTTGACTTACTCCCATGGATCATCACCAACAAGAAGTATGTCATTTTCATGATCCACATAAACTAGTTTCCAGTCAGTCCTATGTGGATCTTCTAGTTGCCCTTCAATCCCAAACATGCGAGCTAGATCGTGCCTGAGCTCATCGTACCCTTTATAACGGGTGACATCAATGCATCTTCCCACAGATCCACGCTTTTGAACCTTTAAAATGTTTGAATTGGTATTAGGCAAAGGTATTTTCATGAAGATAATAGAACATTACGACATCTTGACCTTAACCACAGAGTTATTATGGTGAAAACAGAACTAGTTGCAGACAAGTTGGTTCACAAATTCCATGACAAAATATGTACCTCACTTCAAAAGCAGTAAAGCAAAGATAAATCAGTACGAGTGACAAACCTTTGTATATGTTCTCATGCGTTGAGCCTGGTTTGCCCACAATCCATTGCTTAAAACTCCAGCTTCATTTATGGCAACATCACTTGAGCACCCAGGCTTGAAAGGTAAGTTTGCTGCCCCAAATGACTGAGAGCTGATTGCAGCAGTAGATAACTCTGTCTCAATATCCCTTGGTGTTCCACCATAATTAGACAGTAAGTTCTGGAGGTCTTTTTGAGAGTCATATCCCCTTGACAACAAAGTGTCAGGCGCCAATCCCTCAATATTAGCTGAGAAAGGAAGACTGTTCCGAGGATGTGATTGAACATCACTATCCAAACAAAATGCGGGGAGTGCGTAGTTCTGCTGGATTGTGCTAGCATCCAGACAATACGATGTTCCAGATGATGAAGCTTCCAACTGATCAGTAATTGTACCTTTATATTTTATCTGGTCTGGTCCCTTTGAGCTGGGAAACTCATGTTTAATTCGAATATCAGACTTGCTTTGAAGCTCCTGAACCAAATTACTAGCAGGTTCTGCCACTGAATCCCCCAACAACATGGCTGTTCCTTGCTGATTCCTGTTCAAGAAGTTTGATGGGGACATCTGGCAGTTATTAGTAGAAGGGGAAGTTGAACATGATGGACCGTCTCCTTCTGTAAGACCAGAATGGCTTCTGATTGCTGTAAGTGGCTTGTGCTGGCTCTGGAGTTGGACTGAAGATATATGTTGTGACTGCATCAGTGATGGAGCTGAGAAGTTGTTGTTGAGAAGTTTGTCTGCTGAGAAGCTGTTTCCGCTTAGCTGTTGTTGATGATGCTGAGACACAGGCAACTGTTGTAACTGCTGGTTTTGTTGATGGGCTAACTGCTGCTGTAACAGTTGGGGTTGCAAAAGTGGGCTTGATGGGGAGAGTAACTGTTGCTGCTGCTGCTGCTGTTGCTGTAATTTCTGTAGCAACTGTAATTGGAGTTGTTGCTCTGAGATGCCCTGTTGTGACGATTGCTGCACTTGTGGTTGCTGCTGTACTTTCTGCGACATGCTCGAGTGCAACAATTGCAGTGAGGACTGTTGCAACTGTGCTGACTGCTGCTGCCTTTGTAAGAGGCTTGGTTGTGGTTCCAGTTGCTGCTGCTGGAGCTGTGAGTCTTGTGATCCTGTTGTGAACTGAAATGAATTCTTACTGGAAGAGTGGACAGTTTGCTGGGATTGGGTATTCCCTGTTTGCAATTGCTGCTGTTGAAGCTGGGAGAACATAACTGGTTGGTGTGAATTTTGGCCTGGGATCTGATTAGGAGCAACAACACCATTATTTACAACAGTTGGTTGTAATTGTTGTTGTTGCTGCTGTTGCCGTTGTTGTTGTTGTTGTGGTTGATGTTGTGGCTGCTGTTGATGTAGCTGCTGCTGCTGCTGCAGCTGTTGAGACTCTTGCTGTTGTTGCTGCTCCCGCTGCTGCTGCTGCTGCTGATGGGAGTAATTCTGGAGCTGTTGGCTTGTAGGAGTCTGCAATAATTGTTGCAGCTGCTGCTGTTGGGCGTGATTTTGCTGCTGTTGGTTCATAGGAGAGTGCAATAATTGCTGCAGCTGCTGCTGTTGGGGATGACTTTGCTGCTGTTGGTTCATAGGACTATGCAATAATTGCTGGAGCTGCTGCTGCTGCTGTTGGGGCCATGTCACAGTTGGCTGTTGCACTTGACTTACTTGGTTTTGTGGAGCTGATTTATTTAACTGGACACCTGGCGCAGACAGAACTGGAGCTTGAAAACTCAATAACTTGGATGGATCATCAGTACTAAGGTTATTTTGCAGGCCGGTTGGAGGGACCATGGATGGGAAATATCCAGACTGAGCAGCTGAAAACTGATTATTTTGTTGCATGTTCATCCACTGCACCAAACTTAAACCAGGGAAAATCGAGTTTGGAGCACTCTTCATGCCAAAGTCATCTCCAAGCCAAGGCATGGCTCTCTTGAAAGCATTCTCTATGTCGGATTCATCATCTGCAAAAGAACTCCAAGGGATGAGAAAAAGATTTTCTGACACGAAAGGATTCACGTGGGCATACAACAAAATGTTCATCATGTGATTCCATTGGAACTTTTTCAAGCTAAACTTTAACATCCTTCCAAGTTACTAGACTTTGAAGACTTTAAGAATCTAGCCGACTTGCAAATATGGTTTACCTGGCATCCCCAGTTGTTTGGGAAACTTAGGTCTGAAAAATGGAGGAGGGCATATGTAGAAAGGAGTTACAACAGGCTCAATTTCCCAAATTGAAACTCGGCTAGGCCGTTCACCAGCTGTTGATTCATCCCATCCAACCTATAAAAAATACAAAATTTTCATTAGCTAATAAGCTTAACTACAGGTCAAGAATGCCTAGAGAATTTTGACTAGGATGTGTACTACGTAGTAAGCTCTAGAAGAATGAATCAAGGACATGCAATACTAAAATAAATGCCCATTATGCTACTTAAAATTCACTAGTAACTCTAATGATGTACACTATAAATAAACAAAACATTATGTAACCTAGACTAATTCCTAAAATACCATATCAATGGCTAAACAATACCTGAAGATTGCGCCACTGCGAATTTTTCCATCGAACAGTATCCATGTCGCTAATGCCAGTGATTGTGCCCATGTATCGGCGTACTCCTGACTCTTCAGTCTCAAACATCATTCTGAATCGCATGCCAAGTGAAACTTGGGTATACATCGCTTTGTTGTACTTGGCTAGAGGTACCACAAACTCAGAAGGGCTTGCCCTATTAAGATCAAATAAATTGTCAGAACCTATCGAATAATAATGACAGATGGTGTCTATTACATACCAATAATGACAATCTAAACATCCTATAGCATTACCTTGGGTTGAAAAATATGGTAAATGGACTGTTATTTGCAGCAGCATGAGCTGCAGCAGCAAGAATTCCGATATGCATGCTATCACTGGACATGACTGATGAAGAGAGAGCTGGCTGCTGTCTATTAGCACGCCTTATACCCAAGAGAAGCTGAGATTTTTCATCCCTGCATACAACCAGATTGTTGTAACTCAATAACCAAAGGTGCTATATCTAGCTGAAATAATCATCCAATTCACCATATATTTCATACCTTATAAAAAGAACAGAATCTCCAGCGAAGAGTCTTTTTGTGCTAACAAAAACACTCCAACCAGTAGTCAGCAGGTGCCTTTTTGGTTGGCCTGAAATGAATGTGGTACATAGTTAGGGTGAAATTTAAGATATTTACATCTCAGTATCTAATAAGAAAAGCACATAACAGAAACAAGTCTATCCTACAGAAATTCAAGGGGCAGGAAATGGTAGTAAACACAAGGAAAAGTTAACAGGGCCAGCAGAAACAGCTTCTCTAAAATGATACATTCAAGCAACATATGGTTAACAATTGATCACATATCATTGAAAAAAAATTGAGAACTGAAGGAGAATGTTTTAAAGAGGGAACTACCTCGATAGATATGTCTAAACGTCCATGCACTGTCATGCAAATCTTTTGCCATAAGCTCCTGGGCAGGTGGTTGCATTGAAAAATCCTATCCAATATAATTTCTTTTAGTTACCACAAGGAAAGGTATACATTGAATGTACTACACAGAATTCTTCGTTATTTTCAAACTAGAATAGATACTTTCCAAGTTGTACATACTAGAGGTGGGAAGATCTTCTCAGCTGCTCGACGAGGTACAGAAAATCCACCATGAGTGCTCGTGTCACTAGCTGTAAGAGTTTTGCAGAAAAACTCAGAAGGTTGCCTACTTTGCTTGAGGCCGATGTCAGATGCCAGTATTGCTTCCTTCTCATACTGCGGAACAGAAATTCAAGTGCATATGATTATATGTACAAAGTAGAGTTGTAAAGTATTGCTTAATTCTCAAAAAGAATGGCTGACCTACTTTGTTTACTGGTTGGAGAGTCATCTGTGCGTAGACCTCATCTGTTTCCGTATCAGCCTGAATAAGAAATACAAATCAAGAATCAGATAAACAATCCATTTACAATCAATGTTTTACAAAAACTCACAACTTTATCTTCATAACAAAAATTTCATCATGTTGAAGTAGCTGCATGGAACTGCCATACATGCAATGTGACATTATGAAGCATGCATATAAGTTTTGACGGAAGGTTGGGGTAGTTGGGTATGAAATCAGTCTCCTTTTGCATTGATGCTGCAACCTGCGAGATTTTATAGTCAAAGAAATTCCATCAGAACCCAGAATCTAAAGAAGAAAACAAAATTTGCTTTTTTGGCATCTAGAGAGAGAGACGCACTTGCTCACTGTGGCCTTGAGGGAAGTACACCACAAGACTTCCAACTGGAGGCAAAGAAACCAATGGCCCAGCACAAGCATGCCATAACTCTGAATTAATTCTCTTCTGTTCTCCTGTTTCAGACCAAACAAAACTTCATCAGCGTTGAAGACAAGTCAGAAGTAATGACAGGATAATAAATGTGAAGTGCTCAACTTCTTAAAATTGGTTGGTTTCCTGTGAGACTACAGCATACAAATATCTAAAATTAACAAATACCTGTATGAGATTTCAAGAACACAAGATCTGTTGTGTTAAAAAAAAAAAAAAAAAAAAAAAGGTTTATTTCACAAGTGATTTCAAATTGTTTTAAAAAGATTTTAAAAAAAATCTGTGAATGATATATGTATCAAATCCATAGAAATGTCTGCATGTTCCTTCCGGAAGTGATTAATTCCCAAAATGAAGTTATATCGGTCGAAAATGCACGATATGCAAACAAAGAATCAAAATCTGAAATCCAAATGTTACATGGCAAGAAAAATTGTTTAAACTTTAAGAGAACAAGAAGACGTTTAACCAAGAAAATAAACTACAAAGAGAAACAAACCCCTGACCATGAAAGTACTTCCACTTGCCACGGAAATCAAAATCGAAGAGAGCATTTTTAAAGCATCAAGCTGAGCTAAATCTTAAAAAGTAAATAGACTAAGGGGTAAAGAGGGGAAGAGAGAAGCTGTAATGGCACAAAAGAATAGTAGAACTTTCACCTTCCCCTGAAGTCGCCAAAAATCCATTTGAAGGAGCCTTCATGCTTGAGATTTGAATGATATGTCTAACAGAAATTCAAATTCCAACTCTGTTCACTCTAAGATATGACCAGAGGGCTCTAGCTGCAGCCCATTACCCTTTAATTGCAGTACCACTTGTTCTAGAGCAAAGTGCTTGAAGAACCAACTTGAATGGTCAGTAAAAGCTTCTCCAATTCACATTGAACCCAGGTAATTAGGCCCTCCCACAATCTCCAAAATGCAACAAGGCACTAACTTTGCCTCCAAAAACACAACTTGTTCTAACTTCACCTAAATTGAAGAAACCCATCATTGCCCTTCAAATCCAGCTGCTTCCTCTCAGCTCAAATCCCAGCAACCACTCTCAGTTCCCAACGATGTTACCAACCAAAAAACAGAAAGACACCCAGAAAGAACAGAACTTTGCAGCTCTAACGTTCGAATCAGCAAAGCAGAAATTCCACATATTCCATTTCCACAGTGAACCCAAGTCTCCAAAGTTCACCAAAAAACAACCCCACTTTGCAAATTGGAAGCTTCTCCTTCCCAACCACCCAACCGCCAAAGAAAATAAGAAAACTAGAAACTGGGTTATATGAAACAAATCCCAAAACAAAAAGAAAAAACAAAATGATCACAACAACGGGGACTTGTATTTTCTTTTCGTTTGAGTTATTGGGTTTAGCGTTCTTGTGAAGTTGGGTTTTTGTGAACAGAGAATTGTTGACGGGATCGAAGTGAAAGAAACTAACTTGTCGCCGGGAAACCAGAGAGGCCAAAGCAAGCAAACAAAGCTCAGACAGCTTTTTCTACTTTATGAATCAACAGCCCGACATGAAACAGACTTAAGCAAAGCAAAGCAAAGCATTCACTCTCATTCTCTCTCAAACAGTTTCTCACACTTAGTTAAAAAAATGACAAAATAATTAACAATAAAAAACAGAGATTAAGTTAATTAAACACCATCATTAATTATTGATGTATGTATCATATTCATTAGCGTGTGTTATGCTCTCCGCAGACATTGATTAATAATATTCCTTCCCAGTCCCTCAGCAGTGCCCACCTCAAAATATCAAAATTCCAACCAAATTCACCTCAGATTCCTGTAAATTCGCATTTCACTCTCTTGTTTCTTTATCTCAATAATGCTTAGGCTCAGTTGTTTTATTTAGAGTTAATTTCAGTTTAGTACTCTAAATTTTTACTTTAAAGGCAAGTTTGCCCATACACCCTCAATTTTAATGATTACTTACCCCAAGCTTTTCAATTTTTTACAATATGATTCCAACATTAACTTCATTGTCAAAATTTCTGTTAATTGCTTGTGTGGCAAGCCTGAGTCCCACCTATTTACTTCTTTCAATGTTAGTTGAAGAGTCTTTTGTTAAAAAATAGTTTGGTATTAATACACTTAATGTGTTACTTATGGGTGGAAAGACACCAATTAAGCGGAAATACTCTTCAACTAACATCGAAATAAGTGAATAGGTGAGACCCATACCTACCATACAAGTAATTAACGGAAATTTTGATGTTGAAGTTAACGTTGGAATCGAATTGCAAAAAATTGAAAAGCTTAAAGTATGTAATCGTTTAAATTGAGAGTGTAGGGACAAATGTGCTTTAAAGGTAAGAATTCAAGTTACTAAATCAAAATTAACCCTTTTATTTATTAAATTTGTTCATCATATTACGTGATATATACTATACATGAAGGAAGTCTTATGACTTAATACTGAATAAATAATTTGTTTTTGTAAATGATTTATTATGTGTGAGGTATTACATGACATACCAAAAAAATATTGTGAGACCAATTCACGTATATCATCAAAACTCTATTTGAAAATACTAAATCATCAATCCACACGTGTTATGATATTTGTGACATATAATATCACGTCTCTAATCAACTAACACTTGACTTAATGATATTTTTCTTATCAATTTTGGAAGAGTTTCTAACTTTGAATCATCTATCTATCCTCTGTTAATGATGAAATTGTTGTAATGAGAAAAACTTCTCCATACGATTTGATTTTAAGATTTTCTCCATATTAACCTACCTCACCTAAAGTAATCGTTATTTTCTAAACAAAATTTGGTAAGTCTAAAATACATTTTCTTTAATCTTTTACTTATTTTTCATTTTATGAAATTAATTATATAATTGTGAAATGTTTGTGTCCAGCTGGGGAGTACGTGCGACGTTTGGTAGCCATTGGATGAGTGAAATGAGATTTTTAACTTTTTTGGGAAAGTTTTTGACGGTGGGAATGAGATTTGGTTGAACTGCGCATGATCTCATTTGGGAAAAAAAGAAGTTTCCTTTTTATATGGTTGCTGACGTGGCGACGCACTTGATGTTTGACTAATAAAGGGAGCCGTTTATTTTATTATTTTTGCAGTGATCCAGCATCCAACTATTTCTGCCCTTTTATTTGGGCCTTTTCTATGGAGACTGGACCCACCAAAACTCTTGCACCCTCAACTCTACACATCATTTTGATGATTCTCTTCGTTTTATATGTTTTTTTCCCTAATCATGGTAAATAAGGGATTTGTAGTGATTAAGAGTTATTATTCTTATGTCGAATTGTTCCTCCTATACGTTTCTGGTAAAAGACAAATTATAATCACTTTCGAGTCATACTTAACCCAAATTTTTCTAAAATATTTTTTTAATAGACAAGTTATCCATGAATCAAATTTAATTCTACGACTAGTAATTATCCAAATACGGCTAGCCATAATTGAGAAAATGACTTGGGCCAAATCTTTTTCTGGTATGGCGGTCTAAAGCAAATAATGCTAATTGATTCCTCTATATCAAAATAATAATAACAAATAATGGCTGATCCCCAAACCTTTCAAGGAAAACAAAAAAAAAAAGTATCCAAAAAATAAAGGGTGAAAAAGAAAGGAGAATTTTATATACAAGGTAGGGAAGGGCAGCAGCCGCAAAAGCAGGAGATGATCACATGTCACAAATTCGGTGGATTCCTCCTATACTTTCAATTAAAGTTTACCTCTCAAATAATATTAAATCATTTTTTTGCAATAAAAATTTAATATAAGTCAAAGTTAGGAGACTAAATATGCAGATTTTAAGCAGCAAATGACAAAATTGGCAATTAATCTGGACAATAAGAAAATCCTGGTTTTGAGGGAACTTGCAGAAAGCTGTGACAGCGCAACTATTCCTTCTGTTCATTCTATCTCTCCAAGAATCAAAGACTGCCTCCTTTTCCCCTAACCCACTACGTCTTTTCTTCTATTAAATTCGTTATTTGGTTTTGAAAGAACAAAATTCAAACAGATCATTTTTGGGATATAAGTGATAGTTTAAATTATTTTAATTTCTAAAGATAATGGCTTATATGTGATAATCAACTAGTGTAACGCACGTCTGTCTGTGACAGATAATCTACCAAGTCAGCCTTTTTTTTTTTTTTTTATCATGTGTTAATTAATTCCAATGTTTTCATGTGCTTTAATCTATATATAAATAAGGACCACAATTACTCATGGACCACTTGAATATATAAACTTAGAGCAACAAGTGCTGGTAGAATTGACATATGTTACTCAAGTCTCAATCAGCTGAAGCCTATCTCAGTTGATATGTTTGGTTTGGTTTCTCTCTCCAAAACAAGTGTCAATTTCATCGGAGCATAGTAAGAAAAAAGTTGGCAAAAACAAAAGGAACGAAGAAAAGAAAACTGGGGAAATTTGTGTTTCACTTTCTCATGCAAAGAAACTCAATGAATATAATTAAGAAGTCACAGAAAGAAGAAATCTTGAAAACACATGCTTTCTTTGATTCCTTGAAGATGCGTGTGTCCGATCAGTTCATGGATCAACGCTAACTTCTGAATTTTTTGTGTGGACAACAACTCGTTTGTATAAAGTACCAAACTTTTCCAGTTTCTTTCCATATATATTTTCCAATACAGAAAAAGAAATCTAGAATAAATTCCCACAATTAAAATTAGTTATTAATATAAACCAGATATAGAGACTAAACACAGATATAAACAAGCTAATAATCTAGCAAGCAACACTGATTAATAATAAAGTGAGGTTGTTTTTATACATGAAACGAAGACCATCCATTCTTATATGGTTTAAAGCAGAGGAGGGCAGGCAGTTGACAGAGAAGACTGAAACCAAAGGAAGAAGGGAGGCGGGGCATGTGCAAGGCTGCAGCTTTTGTCGGGCCAACCACCTCCAACTCCGACCGGAATAATATTGCCTTAACCCTTAAATCTCTGCTTTTGTGGCTCTCCTCCATTTCCACCTTTTTTTACACTTTATACTATATTAATACATCTCATCTCACCTTCTGCCCCCGATTGTACGGACTAATACGGATCAAATATTTATTTCTTTTATTATTGAGGGCTGCTAAGCGGAAATAACTTTCATGTCACGTTGTGTATACATGCATCGTTGTATTTGTATTTTTCGTAGTATGCCACGTAAAAGTTAGGATGTACGCAATATATGCATTTGGTGCAAAGTCACTCTCATGTTAAGCGAATCTTATTTTAATAATTAGTGATTGAATGGTATGGTGTATCTGTTTACAATATCTAGTACATTATCGATAGATTGTCGTTACGTTGAAGATATTATTTGGTTTATTATTTGTGGCTCTTCTTCATTTCCACCTCTTTACACATCTCACCATTTTCTCCAATTGTATGGATTTATAAGAACCTTATATTTCTTTTACGGGAAGCTGACAGGCATAAATAACTAATATGTTATGTAGTTTATAAATGTTTATGTTTATGTTTATCTCTCTCATTACTTGATGTGTAGCATACATTTAAGAGAACTGTACATGCACAAAAGTTATACACACCCTATAACCTAAAACATAGTGATTCTTAACTATAGATGCATTCGGATCTCACATAAATAATTGGTGATTGATTAATAAGGTGCATCTATTTAATTACACTATCTTATACATTACAGATACTTTGTCGAGTCGACATGGATGATATTATTTGGTTTTATTTGTCGAAATTATAAATAGCTAGCAGTAATGTTTAGGTAGGAGACTGGCTATAGCTAGCACTGTCCATTAATTACTGTGGCCAACCTCAACAAAACCTCTTTAACAATTAATACGACCACATGTAGGGTTCTTCCACGAATGGTGAAGATGTTAGATAAAAGATTTGGAATATCATGCACAGGATTTTTGATGGATCATATGAGAACAGCAAGACGACATGGAAATCATCGATTAAATTCACATCCCCATCCCCATATATCGTCGACCATATGAAAAAAGAAAAAGAAAAAAAAAGGAGACAAGACATAACTAACCCTTCGTCCTCCAATGATCTTTCGTAAACCTAACTGATAGCTAGCCGTACGTAGCTAAAGCTGATGCCATTATTCTTCATTAATTCGATTTCTCAGATAAAGCAGTTCTTGCTTGTTGTTAGCATGGAGCACTAACAATAAGATGTACATCAACTCCACGCAGAAAGAGTGTCTGCCATTACTATAATATCACCACAAAAGCCACATCTTTTTTTCAATTTTCACGACATGCATGTGCTGTATAATTTGGATTTAAAGTAAAAATGATTAGCTAGCTGACACCGGCTGCCGGATATCAATCTATAATTTCTGATACATCAAAGAATCGATTACGAGTTAACCTAAATATTCAAAAATTGACAGATTTAATTATCGATTTAGTACCAAGTAGTGTAAATTAAAGTTTTGGGATGCACAAGTTTAATTAATTAAGGCATATGATAGAGGCAAATCCAAATGATTCCGTCTGTCTTAATTATATTCCGATGCCCGTGGCGCTTGGCATGCGAAGAGAATGATTTATGAAACCATGTTAGTTTGCACATGGCTTTGCTAATCATGTAGTTTGATATTAGCGCAGCGCAGAAAGGTAAGGGACAACAAGGAGACGAAGGAAACTTAATTATACATCTTGGGGCCTAGGCCTGGGTGTCATTTTAATCATTGTTAATTAACTACTGTCTTTAATTGACTACGCTAATCATGAGATTATTCCCCACTAAACCAACCTCCGTAAGTTTAAGTTTAAACATAGCTCCCAATGAAAATTAACTAATTTTATGACTGATATGTTAGTATATGCTAAGACAAGGACGTGACATGCAAATCTCTTGATGGATCCTCCCACCGTTAAACATGAGTCATGGTTCATGCCCTGTGCCCCTCAGTTTGGCAATTCCAATTGTATTAGTAAAAATCTACAAGTGTCCTTTAGGGTTTTGCATTCTTAATCTTCTTGGTTGATTATTTTGAGGACGAAAACAGTTATACTTTATAACGATGTTTAAAGATAAACTCTGAATACGCATAATTACTCATAAATTATGTTCGAGCCAACCCTAATTTCATACATCATTGAGCCCTAATCGGGAATGGTTTGTTTTGTGATATGTGCTAGAAGCTCTCAATGGCGGAAAGATAATAAGGAGGAGAAAGACAATGTTGATAACTGAGCCACTATGGTGATGTTGATATCCGAGCCACTAAGGTCACCATCCAGGTGATTCAACAATATCTCCAAAGGAGGGCCTGCAAATTATTTGTTTTATCCACTGAGAAAAGATTAGCCACATTATTTTCTTTATGTAGACCAATTCAAGGAGGCATCTTGTACTGCACCATTCATAGGTGGGGTTCAATCAATCAACTCCCATTCCCTCCAACTTGTGGTTGAAGATAGGTTTTTGAAGCCAATTAGTGATATGTGTATGTTGTCCAAGCAAATCCCTCCCCACCCTTCTCATCTTCACTAAAATGGGTTTGTTCTTAGAGATAATAAATGATACCTACCAAGTTTTAGCAATCCATTTGGACTGTTTGATCCTAATAAACAACTGAGTTGTTAATTAAATGTGACCTTTTTAAACTCTATGTGTAACTCACTCTATGTTCGAGAAAGAAAGAAAAGACGTGTATGTGTACGAACAAAACAAGATATCCAACAAGCAAAAAGAACAACACGACAAAGAAAAAAGAATCAAAATAAATAATAATAAGTAACCATATATTCTCTATTTCATTTATGCATGTTCTCTCTTAACATGGGGTTGGATCTGATGAGAATATTTGGTAGCCATAACCCTACAAATATAAATATACATACAGTGAACATTGAGTAGGAAGCAATTGATGAACCCCCAATAAGCAAGCAAGAAACGGGATTGACGGAACGAATGCTTGTTAGAGGAAACCTTCCCTTCGAAGTGTCCCAAGAAAAATATAAATGCACAATGAGTCTGTAAATATCATTGCCTCTGTCTCCTATATACATTTGCATATCCAAATTCAAGTAATTTCCAATCAAACCTCGCTCCAAATAGATTAAAGCAAAGTCGGCTCTTGCATTTGTATTGCAAGGCCGACAACCCCATATAAAAATTAGTATGAATTATTATTGTCAGTCACGTGGGGACTGGTTTTCAAAATGACTCTGTGTTTTCTGCATGAAAGCGAAGCTTTTTCCGGTCTTGTTTCTTTTTCTGGTAAAACTTGAATTATTGGCTTCTTTTTCTGACGCAAAAATATATATATAGCAGGAAATTATAAATTTGTCACTATTAGATAGATACATATCAAATTTATTAGTGTGGACAAAGTTTCTGTTTTTAATTAAATTGTTGAAAGAGAAACATCTTCTTCCCTCATAAGGGCAATTTCTCAATGAAACGGGCTCTTTCTTCCCCTGCCCCTGCTGATGGGTCAACTGTTCCTTCCAATGTGACTCCTATAGGCGATGATCCCCAGCAAATATTTGAAGCTTTGACAGAGGCCTTTAATTTCTGCATCAAAAGGAGAGGCTGGCAAATCATTTGCGTATAACTCTAACTCACACCAAACAACCCAAAAACAAGAAGTTTTGCGTTCCAAAAGCATTCAATCTGCGATTTGGTGCAGAACGTACCACCTAAATGTAGATCAATTGAACCTTGCATTTCCTGCTGGATGCCATATGTGAGATGCCATGCAAGAATTTAGTTGACATTAATTCCACGCCATACTCGGTATCATGTGAATTGTTGAACAAAAATAGATAGAATTAGTGCACCACATTTTCTAGAGTTCATCGGATTTAATTTGATTTTTTTCTAGCTCAACTGATGAAATTATGTTTTTATTTTAGGTTTAATCATGTAGTGCACTAGTTGTACCTAAGAATATTGATGCTTGTTTTGTTCAATCATCTAACAGTTAATTATCGATCACGATATTTGAATTCAATACATCTTTAAATTTAATGTTGAATAGTAGCCGTTCACATACCAAAGATAAGGTCACCATTATAATGTCACACCGAACCTTGTATCTATGCATGCCCTACACTTCGAATCATCAATGGCCATGATTAATTCTTGAAATGAAGATTTCCCACCAATGATTCTGTGCCCAAAGAATTTCCCACCGTTAAATGCTCCAACCAAGCATACTGATTTGTTTTACAAGGACTGTAATTATTGGAGCTTTTTTTACAGTGGAGAGAGAACATTCCCAGTGGAAAAACAAAGAGGTTTGATTTATGATCCGACAATAAGGACGTGAAGTGGGCCAAAGGATACGTCGTGGGCCTGAGCTGAATTTAAGATGGGCCTACTTTGTCCCTTAATTAGGTAGGTTTGTGGGCCAACGCATAACCGAAACCAAGCAATGCTAAATTCACCTGACGTGGGGATATGGACACCTCATCATTGGCCTATGGTCCTGCGTTCGTCAATGCGTCCGATGCTTTGAGGGAAGAAATGAAATGATCGTAAGGATGTGATTGATTTGGGCCCACCCAAATTCCGTAGCTCCGTCAATCCATGTGGCTTTGATTTTGACCCTTTATCTAACATATGGTTGACTGTTTGCAAACGTCTTGCTCAACTCTGTCCAATTATTCACAAAATTGAACATCCATTTTGGCT
Source organism: Prunus dulcis (assembly GCF_902201215.1). Lineage (NCBI taxonomy): Eukaryota > Viridiplantae > Streptophyta > Magnoliopsida > Rosales > Rosaceae > Prunus > Prunus dulcis. The sequence goes on along the minus strand of NC_047656.1, from coordinate 17,318,771 downwards.
TGGCATGGCAAAAGAGTTTAAGAGCGTGATAATTTCTTTATTTTTTTTTCCTTGGCCAATTGCCAATAGCAAATGTGTCTGGTCTATCAAACTCTAATCATAAACTAGCTCATCAGGTAGCTAGATCTTCTATATTGTTATTATTGGTAGGTTTTACCCTGTTGATACTAAAGTCCGATCTAATGTTCTGACATACACAAAAGAATGCAGACAAATTATATCATATAATCGTACTTTAGTATCATAAATAATATTTTCAAACTCTTTTTGTTTAAAGAAGTACATATGAGGTGTTTTTTTCAAAAAGTGATTTTGATTTATTTAGAATCACTCCCGAATGAGCTATTAAATTATGTGAATTGTGGACAATGTTGTGTCATTGTCCATCATATTGAAAATCATCTTACATAAGATCACAACAATTCTGCATTAAAAATCTCCGGACTTATTGTAACTGACAGAACAGTACAATTCCTTCCAATGCCAACAAAACCATTGATGAAAGTTTTTTCTCCTCTATGAGAGAGCATGTGACATGATGAGGACGGTGGATTTGGTAGACTAATATAATATATTATAAATACATAGGCCTCCCATATTTTATCGATTTCCTTATTTTGTAGGAAAGGTAAGGTCATCATTGAACAAGTGGTACATTATGCATACTTACCTAATTCGATAAAGCAGTCACATTAATCTCAATGGTGCTCCCAGAGTGCTACGGAGAGAAGAACACTGGTTGTGGCCCAAAATTGTAGACTGGCCTACATTTTGACAAGGTGAGCTATAAAGAGAAACTAACATATAACGAAGATGACTTTTGGCAGTATTCAAGTTAATCACGTATTGCCATGTGTTTTTAACCTTCCCACATGGCAATGCTTGATTAGTTTGGAATCCTCTTCACTATGACATTCCGTTGCATGAAAGTTTTCACGGATAGCTTATTGCTAACTTTGGGTTGAGAATTGAGATTCCGTTGTTATAAGTTACAACAAATGACTATTGACTGCAAGTGTGTCGAAACAAATTTAAATTAACAGCAAACTATCCCTTTAAATTTGCATGCATCAGCAAAACTGCATTGCAAATGAACCATACTTTACAGAGAGTGAGGTCGACCACCATCACTTCACACAGAAACAAGGTGACAACAAGTATTCTAGGGAAGCCCGCAATACATGCAAACTTTGTTACAGCATACAAGTTTTCTTAACCAAAACAAGCTTTTACCCATCTGCATGATTGCATCTCCCACAACCATCTATAAGTTGGTATCAAAGTCTGCAATCATGTTTTCCTGGAAACCTTCCTCTTTCTTGATAATCCCTTTTGCTTTTCATCCCTCTTCCTCTTCTTTACTTGATTCTGGAATGATTTACCAACCAAGGAAGGTTGTTCTTTCAAGGCAAAGCTTTTTGCAACATGTCCCAAGTGAAGTTTCTTCACCATAAATATTCTTTTCAGCTCACCACGATGGGCAGTGTATGCACGAACCCAAGAGCAAAATGCGTTTTTGGCCAGTGTCTTCGTATCTGGCTGAGAAAAGAAATGAAGGCAATGTGTTAATGTTAATCACAAAGAAAGAAACTCATAATTATTACAAATATTCAAACCTATAAATCTGGCCGGCATACCCAGCAAACATATTAAAAGTGAAAGGATATTTCCTTAAGTATCTGGTTTGGATAAGTCATTTGCTAAGGTTTCACAATAATGCGAGATAGCTAAAGATTAAGAAAAAGTCCAAAACTGGATGGAGGGCTTTCTTCACAGTACAAACACAGCTCGATAAAGCATACTTTAAGGCACACTGAAGAAGAATCAGGAGAAGAGAAGTACCTTCTCTGTAAATGCTTCAAGTGCCTTTTGCAAAGACATCACCCAAGGATGTGAGTCAATGGAAAGAAACTTCCTGACATGCTTATGACCAAATAGTGGAAAACTATCTAATACTTTGAGGAGGGGATACTCTTGTAGGGAAACACCATGTTTCGCCAACTCTTTCAAATAATCCATTTCAATTGGCTGTAAAAATAACAATGAATCTCCTCTTTCGCCAAGCCGAGCAGTTCTTCCAACCCTAGATCAAGTATGAAATAAATATCAAGAAAAACATTAAAGATGCATGATAGACTTAGCGTAGTGAAATTCCATGCTAAGAAACAAAACTTCAAAATAAATAACCTTGTAATTTTAGCCGCTGAAAAAACATCACCACTTCGTTTTAAAACCAATTAGTTCTTAAGGCTTTTCAAAAATTTGAATAATTTAAAATATTGGGATATCGTTATTTTCTTATGCATCTCATGAGGAACTTTGATGATGTACAATCATGAAATGCTGCGGATAAAAGTGTTACTTAGTTGAATGAGCATTCATGGACTGAAAACAATCAAAACTCTGGCTTATATTGTTGCACATGCAGGAAAGAAGAGGGGGGATAAAATGGGAAAAGAAAACTGAAGATGGATAAGTTTAAATACCTATGAACATATTCAGTAGCCTCGCCTGGAGAATCATATTGTATGATACATTTTACTTTCGGGAAATCCAAACCTCTAGCACAAACATCTGTGGACAATAGAAGAGCCGATTTTTCTTTTTTGAAGGTTTCAAACGCAGTTCTTCGATCCTCCTGCTTCATATTCCCATGTAACCGAAAGGTCTTACATCTAACAAACATCTGATTAAGTTCTGCTTCTAGTCCTGAGTGAGGTCTGAATTGGAACTCACTTATCAAGGAGTAGTGAAAATCCACTGCATCACATGTTGAAAAGAATAGCACAATCTGTAAAATGAGCAAGTGAGTGAGAACTGACAAGGTAAAGCATAATAAAATGAAGTTGAAGACTGCATAGAAAGACCCAAACTGTGTTAACAATATAAGACATCACTTCGAGGATTTCAGGATGTGGTAAATAGGATACATCATTGATGCTGAAGGACATTATCCCTTTATATGAACTCACTAGCACAATATCACAGAATTGAAAAGTATAATCTTGAATATGAAGATTCTAAAGACTGCCAAAGAAAGAAAAAGCTAGCTTCCATAACCATTAGAAAATGGAAGGTTGAGACGTAGGCTTTACCTTTTCGGAAGTTTCTCGCTCAAAAAGATGTTTTAGAATGGAAAGAAGTACAGCAAGCCGTGCATTACATGGTACTGCAAAGAAATTTGATCAAAACAGTTAATCACCACATCTATTATGTAGTCTAATGAATCATACCCTGCCCCCACACCCACGCCCCCCCCAAAAAAAAAACAAAAAAAAAAGAAAAGAAAAGAAAAGTATTGGCACATACCTTTTACATATCTCTGGGTCAATTGAGCTGGAAGTTTATAATCTTCACTAAAAGAGCCTGTTGTCTTTGCTGAAGGTTGTGGTTCATCATCTGTGTCAGATCCTAAATGCTCATGTAATGCAATTGACTGCGTCTTTTTCTCAGGCATGCCAATCATAACAGGTTTTTCTAAACTCATTTTCGCAAGATGATTGACTTTTTCATTTAAGGTCGCTGATAATAGCAAATTCTGCCTCTGAAACTCATATTTAGTTGAAACAACACCATCCTCAGTGGCAGAGCCATGTTGCATTGAACCCAAACGATCTAGTATTTCCTCTATTTCTTTTCCAAATCCCAATTCCAAAATTCTGTAAAAAAACATATGGATATCTAATGAATGCATGTCCAAATTATACAATGACAATTGGATACAATAATAGCATTGTACACATTCATAATAGAGTATATAATAAAAACTCGAATGGTGTATGTGTAGCATACCTATCTGCTTCATCAAAGATAATCCAACGCAAATTTGTGTGCAAGAACGATGATGTATTCTTCAGGTGATCCAAGAGTCGTCCAGGAGTAGCAACTAGAATAGATATGCCTGAAAAAAGCAGATGGGTAGTGAGAAGACCATACAAAAAAAATCTTTAACAAAAACCAACAACCAAAATTAAATTTCGGGCACCTTTGCGCAGCCTGGCCTTCTCCTTGTTCCTGTTTTCACCTCCCATTACATAACCAGGGACAATCCAATGAAACCTGTGCAGTAACTTGTGTAGGATTTCATGAACCTGCAAACACAGCTCTCGCGTTGGCACAAGAACCAACGCTAGCAATCAAAACAAGCATATGAAAATGTTAGTATGTGAGCTTACAAGCATGCTTGTATGTTTGTTCACAAAATATATCGATGCTATGTTTGTATGGTACCTACCGAAAGTGCCATCGGAGCGCTGAATTCGAGGTTGGTACAAGTGCAAGTGGTGGATAACCGGAGCCAAATACGCCACCGTTTTGCCTGTGCCCGTAGCCGCATTCACAAGCACATGGCGGCCGGATAGAATTACAGGGATGGCTTGAGCTTGCACCAGAGTTGGAGCTTTGAAGCCCAACCTTTCTGTTTCGTTCAAACAACAAAAAGGTATTTTCTTTATTATTTTGGAAGAGAATTAAATTATAGTTTTGGCATAAATAAAAAAATTTGTATTACCTTCGAGCTGCTCGCATAAGTTTGAGTGAAGGCCGAGGCTGGAGAAAGAGCAAGACGAGAAGATTTCACCTTCCTCTGTTTCTGTGTTTTTTCTCTTGGCGGCCACCATTTGGAGCTGCTGCTGCTTCTTCTTCTTTCTTGCTCCAAGTTCTTACTTCGAATTCACTTCTTATTCCAGCACCAACCCGACCCGAAAATTATTGGGCCCGGACCCTAAATGTTACAAATTTGGACCCTGGCCCAGCCCACAATGAAACTGCAGTGCCTGGCCTGCCTGAGCTGAAAGACTGAAAAAAGCTGAAGAGGTGCTTCTGAACCTCGTCGTCTTTCTCTTGCATCTTCAACCTGTGAGAAGTCTCCAACAAACACATTAATCAATCGGTAAGCTTCATTTGTTTCCATGTGAACGTGATCGAATTATTTACACTTCGTGTAGTTCAATTTCGGGAAAATTTTACCTTTATTTCGTCGTTGGCTGTAGCTCGGGCTTTAGGGTTTTTGTGCGCATCTGGATCTGTGAGCAATTCAGATGGTTTCGGACGACGTCGTAGATAGCTTGGAGAAAGGGTTACTATCCGAAACTGCAAATGAAGCTGAAGATGAAATAGTTCTGTATTCAGCTTCGTTTCAGGAGATGGAGGAGAATTATGTGAAGTACCAAACAGCACAATGGCTTCTTTACTCTTTGCTTTTAATATTGGCATGGGGAATTGGGTTCTTCATGCTGCTTTATTTACCAGTCCGAAGATACATTTTGCGCAAGGATATTCGGTCCAGAAAGCTCTATCTCACTCCCAATGCCATTGTCTACAAGGTAAATTCAAATTTAAAGTTTGAATCTTTTTTCTTCTTGTTGATAATTTGAGCTCTTGAATGTGCTTTGCTCTTGTTTAATATGATTGTTTGTCAATTGATCAATCTTTGAATGCTGCTGGACTATGGTTGGTTGGTTTTGCTATATGAAATTATGGACAGATGGTTACCTTTGGATGATGCTTTGTTTCTTTAGCTCAGGTTACCAAGCCAGTTCCATTTCCAATTTTTGGGGTGCTGAAGAAAGAAAAGCATGTTTTGTTGCCTTCAGTCGCTGATGTTGTAATTGAGCAAGGTAAAGAGCATTGTCAGTTGCTACATGAATGTTATTTTCCAATACCTTAGTCTTGCTGGTGATGTCTTAGAACCGCCTATAATGCTATTGTTATACTCAGGATATCTGCAGTCTCTCTATGGTGTCTACTCACTTAGAATAGAGCATGTTGGTGTCAGAAGGCCACCAAGCGATGATGTTCAAATCCATGGCATTGCAAATCCCAGTGCTTTCAGGAAGGTACTTACTCACTGTAGTTGTGTTAAAGTTTTCCCCAAGTTTAGTAAGTATGAGTTACTTGATCAACCTTGATGTATGTCCCATTTCAGGCTGTCCTCATGCGCCTGTCAAGCATGACGAATGAGGTTTTCTCTAGACAAGTTTCCACGCTCGAAGACATTCCCAATTTGAGGGTAGGGTCATATGCTAGATGCTTCCGGTCCTTATCAGAGGAAGTTGAACTTATTTTGGTTATATTTGACAAGCTTGATCTGGGCATATTGATTAAACCTTGATAACCTGTTAGCCATTAACAATGCTAGAAAAAGCCCTTCCTTTTCGTATTCAGCTAGGCAATTGTCTTTCACAAGTTCAATATTTATTAGTTCTCTTTCTTTCTATTGTCAGCTTCAGATGTCTCCGTCAAAGCCCCTCAGGTATGGGGATCTAACACTACTGCAGAAACTTGATGAAGTTGGAAGTTCTGTGAAGGTAGAACGCCAAACTTCCTACTTTTGTTTTGAAAGTAGGATATGCTCTTCTTTCTCGCAGACTTTACTTACATCTGGTATATTTTACAGAGAGTTCAAACGTTACTTGAGGAGCACCCTCCAACATCAGAACCTATAGAATGAAGTAAGTTGATTAAAGTCAGCAATGAATTTTAATTCTTCTGGCCCTTCACATATTCTTAGTTGGACATTTTTCTTCTCAACACAAGCTGATTGTTTGATAACATACTCAGATGTGCCGTTTCCTATGTTTTGGATCTAGTATGTGACGCAGGATATGCAGGACGGCTGTAATTTCACATCAGGCCTTTCCCCGGTACAACATGTGTGCACGCCCATACCATTTTATCATCACCTATCTCAGCTGACAATCCAGCAGTGCAATTTACAACCCCACAAACATGAGATATGCTTCCAACGTGTCTGTTGGTGATTTTGGTGTACTTTGTATCTTATCATTTGCAAATATAGAAATTGTCCCGTGTAAAAAAAAATTTATGATTCTCCCCATTGGGGTTTGTTGTGTGCTGTTCTTTTAACGAAAAAGATTTCCTTTTTGTTTTCATTTCTATTTCTCTCCTGTATTACTCTGGAAATTCCATTCCATATATTTGAAAATTGTTCCATTTTTACTATATTTTCAACTTTTGGCCCTCTTGTGGGCCTAATCTGACTGTGTGAATATCTCAGTTTCAGGCCTTCACCTGTTGGGCCTTACTATATGTGCTGCAAATATAAATGGGCCTTTACAACTATTTGGGCTATCTGAGATACTCCTTTGTCAAACTTTTTTATATTTTCCACTGTTTTTCTCACTGTTTTTCTCGCCAAATTGTATGTTCAGAAAATATATTTGAAGGGCATCCATGATAAGGTTGTATTTGTTGTGAGCCACATGAAAGAGCAACAATAGAACAATTCATTCAGACAACAAAAATCATTATATATTTTTTTTTCGTACGATCTTCTTGTTGGGGTGAACCCAAGTTTTCTTGTAAGAAATCTTAAAAGCTTTAGGGATGGTTGAGATGAAGTTGGGAAAAGGGGAAAAGTGGTTGTGAGTCGCTCTCTTGTGAGTCGCTCTCTAATAAAATTTTCTATTATGTCTTGGCCGTAGGGTTTGCCAACTCAACTTGTTTTTATTGTAATATGCATGAAAAAAGGAAAACCGAGGAATTTGGTTGGGAAGATGTCGAGTTTGGCTTACCTATGTTGACTTCTCATTCAATTCTCCTTGTGTTTAGTAGAGTTTCCTCTACCTCTTATTATGAGGTCTTTCCGTACCTTCTTTTGGGTTTTTTCTTCTTCTTTCTTTTAAGTAATACAATAGTAGTTATATATGCACACATGTATTATGCGAGTTAGTAAGGCATGTAGGCTTGCTTATTGCCATTCGAGTTCGATCATCCTCTTCATTCACTAAATAGTAGTTTAAAATATCGTTTTGTAAAAGAAGAAAAAAGGGTAATAATTATACATACAAAATGTTAATTATCAAAGTATCTAAATAGTGCCCTTCAAGACAATAACAAGAGCATGGTGCTTTGGTGTTTATGACTAGATGGACCTTTGATAGAACATGCTCAGATGCTCTACGAATCAAATTAGAGGGCAACAAAACCTATGGGAGTTGGATGATTAGTCACTATCTACCGCCCAAGTATTCAGGCCCCAACAAAGCATCAAAGCATTTTTAACATTAATAACCAATTGGAATTTGAAAATTTGGGAATTGAGCTAAAAGAAGATAGATATAGCATGGAAACTTGAATTGAAAACTCATAAGGGTCACGCAAATTTAGTGCTTTTGGGAAAAGACAATTGCAATAGAACACGGATTTCGTCATGTGAAAAATGCCGTGAGCTAATATGGTCGATGAGATTGAGGCGTGAGAACATCATCATCACCAAGCAAGCATTGGCTTCGCTTGGCCTTTGCATGCAAATGTGATGCAGCACGACATGTTTTTAGAAAACCAAACTTTTTGTCCAAGTTAGCTTGGCTAGCTTTTGATTGTTTTGCATGCAAATAAGTTGAAAACTTATTTCTCTCATAAAATAAATATTGCATGCATATTTTGATGTCAATAGGGGCCGACTAGCTAGCACAATCTCCTACAGTTGGATTTTGTTTCTTTTATATTTATTGTAATTTGTATCCAACAACCTCATTTTCAATTTGCTCTTAAATTGTATGTAGGTGCCTGCTTTTGTTGGCTAGTTTATTATTCGACAAGGATTGTGGGTTTTGGTACATTATTGTCCTTTTATTTTTGTTTTCATTTCATAAATACAAGTGAGATTTTACATTTTTCATTGATATTTTAAATGACCACGATTCAGTAATGTGACAGGTATGATTAACCAACGATGTAAAATATTTGGTTCTACTCATCTCAAATGAAATGAATTTATTTTGTTGGAAAGTAGAGCATTCCATTTCCTTGTAGGTAGGTAGGTAGGTATAGTAATTAGTGAGTGGAAGCAAAGTTCAACGCCTAAATTTTGAGTATGAATGTTGGCTGAAGAAACTCATCATCCATAATACAAACATTATAGAGAAAAAGAAAAGATAGCAAAAACCAAATCAAATCCAAAACCAATGGTTGATTGGTTGTGATGGTGGTGGTGATGGGGCTGCGATGGTGGTGGTGATGGCAGTGAAAAGACATAACTTTTTGAAAATTAATTTATATGTGACTTGACATGAGTTCCCCAAACCCAAGTACTGAATAGTTCTTATTACTTTCTGGTCTCACAGTGATGCATTTATTCATGATCCCTCTGCTCTCAAAAGAAAAGAATATATATATATATATATATGTATACAACCCATGGGCATATATGTATTGTCAAGAGAGAGACTGTCCTATATGTGTAACCCAAAAACCATATTTTATTTTTTATAAAATTCAAGGCTGCCAATGACAAATCAAAACAAATTCAGTCAGTCGCACTAATTAAATTATATGTATTTTATTTATTATTTCATCTGTCTTGGCAGTTAATATTTTGTTTTTAAAAAAAATTATCAAAGATAAATTAATTTTAAAAAATTATATAAAATACATAATTGTACAAATTTTTCTGGTCATAGATCTTTGTATTTTGCTAGACGATATGTAAAATGCCTCTCTGTCCTCATAGCACAGTAACTCAGTGAGAGGGGGAGAGAGAGAGAGAGAGGGAGCGAGTACTTGTCGTTGTTATTCTGAGGACGACTGAGAGTTGCCCAATACTTGGTGTCTCGTCTCCAACCGTTTCAAATACACAGTGACACAAAATCGAATGCTACCACCGATTCTCTTTGAGTTCTTCACCACCTCAATCCCACCACCATTTCTCTATCTTTCATCAATTCCATCAAATACCCTTTAGCCTTCTTCCTCTTCTCTTCTTCCCAAGATTGCCATTCTTGCAAGCTTTTCTCATTGCTGGGTCTGGGACTTGCTCCAAATCGATACTTTCCAATTGGGTTTTTGCTGTTTTGGGATTTGAGCATCTGAGTCGTCCATGGCTGCCTCCTCTGTTGCATCTCCGCTCTGCACGTGGCTCGTGGCCGCTTGCATGTCGGTCACGTGCGACGGGGACTGTTCTACCAGACCTTCCATGCTCAGCTCCTCCAAGAGACGACCCAAATGTGCTGCAAGAAGGAGGCTGCCGTCTAAATGTAGTAGCTTCAGTGCCGATTTTCAGAAAGGCCTGAATTCTGCCTTCAGTGGATCCAGCATTCAGGGCCTCATGAGCTCCTGTTTGGCTTTTGAGCCTTGCGATGAGTACTACAGCTCAAAGGGTTTATCTTCTTTGGGCTCCAATGGACTCTCCTCGCTGTTTGGATCCAAAACTGGGACTACCAATCGAAGGCAGAGGCGTTTTCATGGAGCCGCCCATTCTGGTAATCGTGTTTTTGTGATCTTTTACTGGTTTTGACCTGTTATCAGTTAATTATTAATCCTGTGATTGAATTTTCAAGTACGTTTTTATTTTTTAATTTCAGAATCTTGGAAGCTATCAATTCAATGTATTTTGTGTGTGCGTGCGTGTTTGTTTGTTTTGGGTAGGGGGGGTGTTTACGCACTGCAATTGCTTTGGGTATAACTTCTTGTTTCGCTTACTTCCTTGAACGTTTGTATCTGAAGTTGGATTTAATTGATTGAATTTTTTTTTAAATATGTAGTTTGGATTTAATTCCTTGAACGTGTGTGTGAAAGTTCAATTTTTTTTTTCATTACAAAGCTAATAGGCTTAGTTTATCCTTATACTGCAGTTTGGTTTATTTGAAGTTGGTTATGTTGTTGGAAAAAGGAGAAAAAGTTTTCATGTTATGCTTGTCTTCTTTTCTTTTGTAATAAAAGTGGGTTTACACTGGCCATAAGATAAACATTGGGTTAATAGTAAAATGGTTCTAATGGAACTAATTGACTCAAAGCATCTGCAATGCCCAACTGTTGAATGATGAATGATTATACTAGCCAGGAAATGTCATTTAAATGTAGAAAAGAGTAAAAATGTCTTGTTAGTCAAGAAGTTGCTATATCTTGAACGAGGAAAGAGAAGAGGGACTAATCCTCTGCTACCTAATAAACCTTTGAGGACTCTAACTAAAGCTTTCCTAAGATTCCAATGGTATAAAATGATAGATAGTAATTTAGTGACTACATACCCTCTGATATGCCGATCATCTCTGTTCATTTCTATATTACTGTTATTGTTGGAAATATAGGGGAAACCATGGCTGTAGCTGTGCAACCTACTGATGAAAGAACAAAACAGAAGAAACCTACAACAAGACAGAGGCGAGTGGTTGTGACAGGAATGAGTGTGGTGAGCCCACTGGGTCATGATTCTGATGTCTTCTACAATAATTTGCTGGAGGGCGTTAGTGGCATTAGTGAGATAGAAGCTTTTGATTGTACCCAATTTCCAACGGTAAACAATTTACTAAACCTACCTTCAATTGTTGTATTCTCTATATTATGGTCTTAGTACCTTTTCTTTTCTTCAGAGGATTGGTGGAGAGATCAAGTCTTTCTCAACTGACGGATGGGTAGCACCAAAGTTTTCCAGACGAATGGATAAATTCATGCTTTACATGCTTACTGCTGGGAAGAAAGCCTTGGCAGATGGTGGAATTACAGAAGATGTCATGGACCAAATTGACAAAGCTAAATGTGGAGTTTTGATTGGTTCAGCAATGGGTGGCATGAAGGTAACCTCAGTGCTCTGTGGTTTAACATTATGTACGAAAAATTGGCTTGCAATAGCTTCTACTGATATATCTTCAATTTATGTTCTTCAACAAGCCTAGTTGAAAGTCTGTAAGGTTATGTCACATCTTTCGACTGTTATTTTTTTTGGTGCTCCGAAACTATTTCCTTTTATTTCAGAACTGGACTTGTTTATATTATTTAATTATTTATGTAAGACAGTGTATCCCTATTTCTCTCCCATCCTGAAATGTTATGTAAAGTCGATCGAATCTTTTCACAAAATATGGAAATTCAAGCTAGATATTACCACATTGAGCCACAAATCCATAGCTGGGACAAGGAATCTTATGTGTTCTTCATTGCTGCAGTAAATATCTCGACTGACGACTTCATTTGGTATTTTGACATTGATCAGGTGTTCAATGATGCAATTGAAGCTTTACGGGTTTCATATAAGAAGATGAATCCGTTCTGCGTACCTTTTGCAACTACAAACATGGGTTCTGCCATGCTTGCAATGGATCTGGTGAGCTTATATTTAGTGTTTTGCAATACTTTTACACACCATAATGACTGCTGGAATTTTGTACTTGTCCTTTTAACTGCTTTACTCATGAAATTGCAGGGTTGGATGGGCCCAAATTATTCTATTTCTACTGCTTGTGCTACGAGCAACTTCTGTATCTTGAATTCGGCAAATCATATCATTAGAGGCGAAGCTGTAAGTGGTCTACAAATCTTATTATGTATTTTTTTTTATAATGTTAAGAAAATGTGAAGTGAATCAGTGGTAAAGTTGAATAGAAAAGAGGATATACTGACTAACCATCCTTAAATATGCCATTATGATTTTATTGCAATTTTCTTTGAAATTATATGCAGGATATTATGCTCTGTGGTGGTTCAGACTCAGTGATGATACCTATTGGTAACTCTCCCATCCCTTAACTATATCATTTCTGTCTTATTTTTACTGAGATTTGCACAACGTTTTCATGATATTCTTGCTCTTATGTTATCACTCCAGGATTGGGAGGCTTTGTGGCATGCAGAGCACTTTCACAAAGAAACAGTGATCCAACGAAAGCATCACGCCCTTGGGATATTGTAATGTTATCAATAACCGTGCTAATTTCATTTGTTCTTTTTCCCATCCTAATCGGTTATGTGCTGAAACTTTTAAATTTTTTTTGTCAAGAACAACAAATGGTATGATCACATAAAGCATGCCAATGTAATTTTAGTTCTAGACATGTGTATTGAGCTCGAGATTTGAGTTTATTTACTGTAGAAATGTTTAACAAGTATAAAGGGACATCATTCTGAAAGCAAAACCTGTAATCTGTATTCTGGGTTTCTTACTTCCTTGTAGACTTACATTAGTGTTGTTTCTCACGATATCTGGTTTTTGGTTATTGGTCAGAATCGCGATGGCTTTGTTATGGGGGAAGGAGCTGGCGTTTTGCTTCTAGAAGAGTTAGAACATGCTAAGGTATTTTAAACTCTATATCTATGACCGTGGTAATAGCACTTGGGTGTTTCTCGGAGTTTGCTTTTTCTCTTCTATGTTCCATGTAGGATCACATCTTCTGTAAGGTTGTAGGTCATCAGGTACTTTAAACCACATTCTGCAGCAATTCTGTATCCTGTAGTTCCCTCAAGTTAATCCATCTCATGCTTTCTGTTGTTACTTCTCTTGGGTTACATTGGGTGACTCATAGTCAACTTTGCTTGCTGCTACCTCTGAAGTTGCATGAACCCAATTTCTAATTCTGTATTTCTATCTTACTATGTGATATGGTGTTTGTGTATAGATGCTACTTTAGAGCATTGAATCACCAATTAGTTTTTATTTTTGTAGAAAAGAGGTGCAACTATCTATGCAGAATTCCTTGGTGGAAGCTTCACATGTGATGCTTACCACATGACTGAGCCACACCCTGATGGTAATATGCTTCGCCTTTGACAATATCATTCTCTCATTGTTTTGTTGAACCAAGGAAGCAAGAAAATTTTCTTTTAAGCTGTTTCTGTTGATTTATTAGTTTCTTTATTTTGTACGGCATTTACACTAAAGAAATTTCACTATTTAAGAAATTTCAATGCAAATATCATATGAATGTCTTCATAGCATGTCTTTGTTAATCCTTTTTTGCTAAGTGATATTCTATATTGATTTCAAGATATTTGAAAGTATCCTTATGGCTCCTGAGTCACCTTGCACTTGTTTCATTGAATCTTATCACATTCTAGAATCTGAATATGTTATTAATGTCGTCTGAAACAGGTGCTGGTGTTATTCTCTGCATAGAAAAGGCATTAGCTCAGTCTGGGGTGTCTAGGGAAGATGTTAATTACATCAACGCTCATGCTACATCCACACCAGCCGGAGACCTCAAAGAATATAATGCTCTTATTCATTGTTTTGGCCAGAATCCTGAGGTAACCCACTTTGCATAACATGTATTATCTGTTTCCTTAATATCATGTATTGCCATGTTTGGTAACGTCCTACTGTTTACAGTTGAGAGTGAACTCTACAAAATCCATGATTGGTCACCTGCTAGGAGCAGCTGGTGCTGTAGAGGCTGTTGCAGCAGTACAGGTAACTTATGTGTTGTTTTTACCTTGGAAGAACTACATATTTTTCAAGTCTTGTATGTAAAGACCAAATACAAATTGCAAAATTATGCCTTAGCTTATTTTTTTTCATTTTCAGGTGTAGTTCTTGACATGTAATTTTCTTTTTGTGTAGGCGATACGAACTGGGTGGATTCATCCAAATATCAATCTGGAAAACCCAGATGAGGGTGTGGTATGTGACCTTTTATGGTCTTGTCACCCTTTTCTGATGTATGATAGGAAGTGAAACGATAGTTATTTTCAATTTATCACTGGAATCATCTAATTCTGTCTACACATCAATTCAGGATACAAAACTACTAGTGGGCCCAAAGAAGGAGAGACTGGACATTAAGGTGGCATTGTCTAACTCATTTGGGTTCGGTGGCCACAACTCGTCAGTCTTGTTTGCCCCTTACAAGTAGTAACACAGATCTAGTGTGCTACTCCAACTTTTGCTGCAATCCCTAAGGTATGTTTGCATACTGTCACTTTTTTGTTAGAAGGAATTGTAATATGTATAACAAATAAGGCAGAACATATTGTAGGACATCTTTCTTTAGGAAGTAGAACATTCACTTTCTTTCGTTTAGTTTGCTTTACATAAGTTGAGCAAAAGTTGTTATTTGCAGATGGGATTGATCCAATTGCAGTAAGCGCCCATGAAGTCTCCTTTGTATTTGATCTTCTGTTTGGTTGAGTGAGTTGCGGCTCTGAAAACTTAATTCGGTTTGACAGTTGATCGCTGGAGAAGACTGTTGAGGTGGCCAATAAGTAGAACATTAAGAGCTCACCCAATGGTTATCAAGAAATACTTTTGCTTAGAAAATTTCCCTTCTCATAAATAGCCACAGTAGGGTTTGATCTTCGTATGTGCTAGATTGAACTGCCGCAAGGGCAATAGTTGCCGTTTGATTTTGGTTTTCATGTACAAGTAGTTGGCTGATAAGATCAGATAGTTGTAATGAAATTTGAGTTTGCAGTTGCATGACATTACTTTTTTTCGAAACTGTGAGCTGCTTGTATCTTGTCAAATTTTTGCTTTTATCATGATGTTTCCAATAACAAGTATTTTGTTTTGTTTTGTTTTAATTTGTGTTTCGTTTTGGCTTTTTGGGTGACGATTTTCACACGCCCATTTTATCCATCACGCTCCTCACTCCCAAAGTTCGTGTTTTAGAAATCATAAGTTCAAGAAAGTTGACAGAATGAGATTGAAAATCGCTTTTCTTTACCCTTACGAATAGAATAGCTTCTTAAGAGTTTAATTAGAGCATGATGACCAAAAAATGAAAACAAGAATTCGGTTTCCCTTTTTTCATTTTTTATGTTCCTCGACGATCTCTTCTCCTTCTTCATCGCTTATTTTCTTTTTCTTTTTTGATAGGCTGGCAGGGCTGCTCAGTATGATAGACCGTAATACTGAAAGACAAAGGAAATTCAGAAACGGGAAATAAAATAAGTAACGTTCCACTTCATTTCATTCATGCTTTCTTTACAGTGGAGCCTCAAGTAGTAACAGCAATACAAAGCCCATTAGAAGATTTTTAGCAACCCATCAGCTAATATGGTTACCCACAACATGACCCGAGCCCATAACAAGCCCATAACAAGAAAATTACTGTAATTTATAAATATAAAAATATAAAAATATAAAATATAAAAACCCTTTAGTACAAGTTTCCCTTCGATGTGTCGATCGAAGTAGTCCTGTTCCTCACCTACTTTTTCTTCTTGCTGCCTCCCTTCTGAACCCTACTTTTATTCTTAAACTTTAAGCCTTTAGTGGAGAGAATAGTTGAGACACTCTTCCCTTCCAGCTTCTTTGTCATCTTCACCACACTTGATATCCCTTTTCTTGCAGCTGCTCTATGCTCCGGCCTACGGCTCATCATTTTTCGATCAAGCGGCCAATATGCATACGGTTCAAGTTTGTCCTTCCTCTTCAAATCCCCACCGGCCTTCTTGCTGGCGTACTCTTTGCCGGTGGCAGCCCACCCGGACTCTGATGTCTTCCGCCGCTTCTGTGTTTTCTTTGAGTCTACGGACAAGTAACTACCCGCTTCACTTCTTGCATCTGAATCAGGTTCCGATGGCTTTCTCTTGTACGATTCTGCTTCGTCACGAATTATTAGGCGCCCATCATCGTCTATCTCTGGCCCATCATCCGACTCCATTTTTCGCTTTAAATTCTCGGATGATCTAAGTGCTGACCTTGTTCTTTGCCGATCAAGCAAGTCGAGTGGCTCATCTTCTAGTTGATCAAGCAAGTTCTTCTTTGTTCTTCTGTATTACAAACAATTGTGTTAATTTATATTAGGCATCGGATGATGTAGAACTTCCAAAATATGGCAAACAAAACCACCAACTGAACCACAGGCTACATGATCTGCTAGATAAATTTGCTTAAATTGGATTGTGTTTATTTAAGAAATCATTTTTTTAACATTTCTAGACCGTCCGATATGATCCAAGCAACACCTGTTAGGCAAACTTCTAGCTACCAAGATCATGATTGATACATAATCTACTTATTCCCAATCCATTATGAACATAAAGTACAACCTACCGTAATGAAGATGCTTTGGATTTGAGCTGCGAGAAAGCCTTGCCACGTTTGCCCAAGACTGTTTTGGCATCCATATATTCTGTATCACTATCCTCAGTTTCTTCATCATCAAAATCAGAAAATATTTTTGTATGGTTCCATCTGCTTAACCTGAAAAGAAGATAGAAAATAACAGAAAGTTACAAAACATAGCCAAGTAGAAGCTGAATTGAAGCTTATATCACATAAGCTTCAACTGGTAACATACATGTGTGTACAATAAGACATAAATATGCACACAAGTATTTTGTTGTGCTCAAGCATTTATTAATTTTAAAATTATGTAAGACTGAGACCTGGATGTAGTTGCTTTGGAAACTTGAGATCTAGCTTCCTCAGATTTAGAACCCAGTTTCCTGTCTTTCCGTTCCTTGATCTGTGTTCAATTAAAAAAACAAAACAAAGGAAGATCAGAAATAAGTAGTGAGTACCCTGGACAATGTTCATTCCACCAAGATGTCCCTCGACAGACCTTCCGTATGTTGGTAAGTAATTTCATATGTTCTTGAGGCATCACAGCCTTAACAGCATCGAGCCCACATTTCTTGACAAGCATTTCTAGAAGAAGCTTAACCTGAAATTAATTCAGGTTTGACGAGCTAGTGGTCAGAATTTGGACTAATTATCAAACCAACTGAACTAGATGTCTAAATTGAGTCACAAGCATTTTAATTGAGGAAACAACCTTGGCTTTGAAGTGGGTTTTAGTAGCGTCTTGCCACTTCAGCAAGCCTTCCACCATGCTTTTCAAGTGCAATTGCAACCCCTCGGCTTGTGATTTGGCCACTAATACCTTCAACAAACCTAAATTAGCCTGCAATAAGGAAACGCCCAACTAAGAATAAAATAAATAAACGAAAATACGCTTGTAAGATCAATTGAAATAACAAATCACATAATGATTTATTAAGCAGTTAACTCAAAATAATTAATAACTCCAAAATGCTGATCTAAAAGAGAGGGGGTCTACTTTAATTATTTCTTTGTTCTTTCTCTGGAGGAGGAGAAATGCGGACGGAAGCAAATTGGTAGCGGTTGAAACAAGATCAGAAAACTCATAAGCCAACCGAGCTAAGCCCTTCATTGCAGCACTGATCATATGAGGAGTTTCACCAGCTAGGCCCCCAGCTACCTGTGACCATAAGATCAGCTTAGACTTGCTACACATTTATATATCAAATTCTACTCTGGTCCACAGAAGACCAATTAAAGATGATAGAATCAGTCATAATCAAAAGGAGGAAGGGGGCAAAAGAGGTTGCTCCACACAGACTTCTGAAGTATGGACTTCTAGTCAATAGACTTATCAGTAAATTTGAGCCGTAATAACTAAGCAATCTGAAACAATATTCAGTACCATGTTAAAAAATTCCAACAGGTGTTCTCTATTCCCGCCTTTCTCCTCATCACCACAGGCGTGGCCAATTTGGACAAGGATATCATAAGCTCTATTTCTTGTCTTTTTGTTAGCCTGCATTGGAAAAAAACAAACATTAACAATTCATATCAAACATAAAGTTCAGAAGAGCCATGCAAGATCTTTTACCTCTTTAAGTGCAATAATTTTATTAGTCAGGAATACTAAAACTACTTATTAAACCAGATATTGCAGCTGATAAACCACTTTACCTCTTTAAGTGCAAGAACTATTTCTGTCAGGAAACTTATGATGTCATCCCGCCACTGCTCTGTGTCACTCTACAAAAAGATTGAAGTTCTTAGGTATTGAGCGCCATACATACGAAACTTGAATCTAAACTTTGTTCCTAATAATGGAAGATTTAATGCTACAAGGAATGAATCTTAGATTAATTGAAAAGTGAGGTATCGTTTATTTATGGATACCTTTGAAACATGGACTACTAGGAAGTACAAGCAGTCGAGTCGGTGCCGTTTAGCTGAAAAATGGCATGAAGGCAGTACATTAACCATAAGGTCAAGCAATTCCTTGAGCTTCGATGAATTCGATGAAAGAAACGAATCACAGTCCTGACCATATTCAGCAAAGAGATACATAAGCTAAAAAGGGTGCAAAAATACACCACCGTAACAGGCAGGTGATGGCCCAGCAGCACATAATTTCATCTTATTGTTTCTCCTTTTTCTTATTTTTGAAAACATGAGTATTCCAGAAAATTATGATTGATATATGTGACCAACTCTTCTTCAACTACGACATTAGCAGCAAAACAAACCAATTACACCCAGTAAATCATGTTTCCCCGTATTTTCCAGTGACAGATGATGACAATAAAAGTCACAGTATGGAAGCATTATTATGGATTATCCATATAATTCAAAACATACAAATTATTAACTTTTGCATACCCTGAGAATGATTGAAAGGACTTTATATGCCTTCTTTTGTATCAAACCTTCATCATCCTGAAGTCAGGAAGCCCTTAGTTAGTGCAACCTTTCCTTTTTTGAAGCATTGCAGGATCCCTTAGAAATGAACAAAATAGCCAGACAGAAGAGAAAGACTTTCAAACCTGTAATGCATTCTTTATTGCAGTAAATAGAACATTAACCTCATTATCATGTAAACCAGGTAAAAATGAAACCGCCAAGTCAAACAGTTGTGCCCTGCAGTTAAGATGGAAGAATTAATGTAATGTCAGATGTTCCACAAAGAGAGAGAGAAGAAATAATTAAATTATAAAAAGCCAAAACTAAACGAGATCAACAACAACAAAAAAGTATTGATATACCGCTTGGAATTAAAATCTCTAGGACTTTCTGCTTTGCTAGCCTCTTCAGTAACCTTTAAAAGCATCCCCATTCTATTTCGGAAAAACTTTGACACAGCTTCTTTATCTGCTATGGAAGCAAACTCACCAATTGTGGACTGTAAACGGTGCAAACATAATTAATCTCAACCTCACAAAAACTGATGCGACATTAACAAGTACGAACATGAATCAAAGATAAAGGTCTATTTTCAAGTAAAAATTGGACCCATTTTTTAAAAAGACAAAATGTTGGGGGAAGCAACGGGAAAAAAAGCGGTACAAATTTATTTAAAACGTCACAGGGAAATCAAAAAGAAAGAAAAAAGAGACTGAAAAGGGTGATACTGTAAAAAAGGGACTGGAGCTTATAGAGTGAGTCTGTCACGACCCCATTTTCTTCCTTTGCCTTTGTCGCCCAATTATGTTGAAATTCTTTAAAATGTCCACTACCAAGTACCTAGTACATGTGATAAAGAGACAACTCCTCTCCGCCTCTCTTTCTCGAAGACAAGATTGTGCCATGAATACTTTTTACTTTTTGGTTTTAACAACGATATGCATGATTCTTATGGGAGCTGTATTTGTTACTCCAGTGGCAAACTCACAAATTCATGACTATTTTAAAATCCATGCCAATTTGGCATTCTTGTCAAGCATTTTGCAGGACAAACACTATCAGACATATAACCTCAGTATACTTACGTACCTGCAAACAGCCTGCATCATCTTTTGTGGTATTCAAGAAAACACCTGATAGAACATGCAGTAACTCGCAAGCAGATGACTTGAGCACGCTTAAGTTATCTGCTGTAACCTGAGGGGTATAATGAGCAATAGCTCTGTGTCTGGCACTACCTACTTCACTATCAGACAGATCATTCATTTCTTCCACAATTTTCTTATTTTGTTGTACAAGAATCTGCAAGCTCAAGCATATTATTCCACGAAACTCAGGTTCATCTTGAAGGGCACTGCACAAGGCTTGCTCTAGATCGTTGAAACTTTCAGCAGTATCTGAAGCGTAGTTGCAAAATGAAGGTAACAGTGACCACAAAGCATGTACAAATGCATCTGTACTCCTTGATGAAAAAATACGTCCTTGTGACTCGAGCTGCCAAATACAAGACGACGACGTAACTAAAAAATTCCATCTGAATTAAACAACTAACACTCCATCAGTATGAACTGTTAAATACCTTTCTAGATTTCTCCTTTATCGTTCGAACCATACCCAAAATTGACTCTGTAAAGAAGCTCAAACGTGCACCAATAGTATACTGCTTCAGTATCGGAAAGAGCCAAACATTCACCTGACTTGAGTCTTCAGCCTCCAAATTAAGAGGTAGAAGACCTAAAAATGTTTCAGGTCCCATTGCAACAAGAGCCGATCCAAGGCATTCATGCAGCTATAAAATAATAAAGTCATTATATTAGTAAGTGCTGCACTAAT
The DNA here is from genome assembly GCF_902201215.1 of Prunus dulcis. Taxonomy (NCBI): domain Eukaryota; kingdom Viridiplantae; phylum Streptophyta; class Magnoliopsida; order Rosales; family Rosaceae; genus Prunus; species Prunus dulcis. The sequence continues at coordinate 17,297,821 of NC_047656.1, read as the reverse complement.
AGAGAGTAAACAAAGACGAAAGGACACAAGAAGCTTCCAAATAATCTTTATAAAAAAAAAATAGTTTGACTTGCAACCAAGAAAACTTAGTAAATGCTAATAGTGGACCTAGTTACGATATCAAACCTACAACTGTAGCTATAGAATATAAGGTTTATATATATATATATATTATGCATTTGCAATATTAGACCAGATATCCCTGATCAAAGCAATGCAACAAAACAGGGCTTCCCTCATCAATTATTCTTGCAGCTGCAAGTTATACAGTATGAGGAATTATAGCTTTTCTTTTCTTTTCTTATTTTAGCATTGGGTGGCCAGAAAACCCAAAAAAATAATAAATTACTGCAATCCAGAATGTAAAAGATGGTATAAGACCATTAAACTGCAGTCAACAAACCAGTACACAGTCATAATTGTCAAACAACAAAGATAGCCGTAGAGAAAATATAGAGATCCATAAGATAATGACAAGTAACAGTACTCTTCATCTCTTAAAACTGAATCATATGAAAAAAACCTGTTTCCTGAAAGGGAAATCTTCATCGGATAACTTCTCCATCTCTGCCAAGCTCCTGAGCGCACCCCTCATGAAATAAGAAGCATATACCCCTGTATGATAACGGATATTACACCTCTTAAATGAAATGGAGAGTGCATAGCAAGTGAAAAACAATTTAGTTAAAAATGACAGGAAAACAGTCAGATACAGCAAAAGCAATACCTAATTTATCGAACATGGCTGAAACAACTTGGAATGCAAGGTCCCAGACACCAGCGTAGTGATAACCATGTAAGCTTTCAATAGTAGCACATACTTTTTCAATTATAGTTGGCCCAGACTTCCTTGCATCCAGATTTGCATTCATTACAATCTGGTCAACTCCCTGTTTGATCAAGCTTTCATCAATGCAAGCATGAATGAGACTCTTAAATGTATGCGCTGCTGCATGTATGGCCTCTTCATGCTCAGATGCCAATACATCTGCCAAACTCAAAGAAAAAACACCACAGTACTTTTTGAGTCTTGCTTTCTATAATGGAAAGAGATACAAACAGGAACTCAGGGGAAGATTTTTTTGAATGTATAGGAAGGTAACATGTATACAACTAAAGTCAATAAAGGAGGGAAAACATTACAAACCTCTGAGTGCATTGAATACAATAGGGAGTTTAACTACGCATATATGCCTATTGAGGGAATAAACTTTGGCCATTCCACTACCAAGCAAGCGAGCTGTGAATGTCATCCCATCGACATATGTCTCATTTGTGGAGACAGAAAGAGCTAATGAGCATAACAGATCGAGCAACACTTCAGGAGAAACGTCTGTAGATGGATTGAGACAAAGTATATTCAAACTATCTGTTATGCGCTTTGTAACAAGTGGTTGGTGCAGATCCAAGAGAGTTTTGTAGTACTTGAGGACGGAAGTTTTGTACTTGATTGACATAAGAAAAAGACACTCTTTCAAAGCATCCAAAATATACAAGACCTCCTGAGCTCCCTTGGGTCCTTCACCCGCATCTGCATTTGACCCACCAGCAAGCAGAAGAAACCTTTCAAATAAGTTAGTAAGCCCTTCACTTGCTGGGGCAAGCAGCGGTGTTCCTTGAAGACTTTGCAGTACATCACGAAGACACAATTGTGATTGTCTTCTCACCTTTTTTAGAATACAATTAGCATAAAAATAAGTACATTATAAAGTAGACATCTAAAACACCAAATAAAAATTAAAATTTCAATCCATTTGATATAATCTACATTACAAATATCAGAAATGAAATGAATTCTATGATAACCGATCAACATCAAAGAACAAATAAAATGTGAGCAATTCACCTTAGGGCGGGAATCTGTAATAAAGCTCAATAAGAAGCCATACAATGAAGACACATCAGACCAGTTGACACGGCCTCTGATGATGAGCACATGCGATATGCATTTCAATCCTGAGACGGCGGCGCCCACTGTCAAAGACGGAGACCGCAGAACACGCACCAAGAGCTCCGATAGGAACTCGGACTTCTTCACGAGAATTGCGGCCGAGACTTTTTGAAAGACAATGGAGAGAATTGTGATGTCTTTGAGCTCCTGAGCCATGGCGCCAATGGCTGCGCAGAGGTGGTGGTGGTCCTCGCGCGTGGAGTTGCTGAAGCGCGCGAGGATTGAGGTGCAGATGTCGTGGTCTTCGATTAGGGGAAGAGTGTAACCGTCGTCCATTTCGATGCCTTCCATGTTGGGCGGGGATTGGGGAGTTGCAGAAAAACCCTAGCTTCAATGAATTCAGGAGGTACCTGGGGTTTATGGACAATAGTCGAGAGTGAAGAAGGAGAATTTGGCCCAGTTAGAATTGGCGGGTTCATGTCCTGAGTCCGTGAAGCGAACACCCGACATTCTTTACACCCCTTTGGGCTCAACGGTTCTACATTTTACTGGGCCGGGTCGGACGCGTTGCCCCGAATATAACCCTCCTTTCTTTTTTTTCCCCTTCTTTTCTAGGGCTATATGTACTTGTTTAAGATGGATTGTTGGTGATTATGGTGATATTGTTATAAATTGAAAGAGAAATTGGAGAGAATTGAAATGGAGAGAAGCATAATGGTTTTTCTCTCTGCAATCAAATTGATCTTTTTCTATCTGTATATTACAATGGGAAGGTATTCTTCTTATAGGCAAACCTTCAAACATGTGGGCTCCACTATATAACGTGTGGGCTCCACCTCTATTATTTACAACACTCCCCCTTGGAGACCACAAAGGATATGGAATATGCCTCGTTAAAAACCTTGCCAGTAAAAACCCAGTGGGATAAAAACTGGTCGAAGGGAAAAAGAGTACATAACCATGTGTAACATAAAATTCTGTGTATATTGACACGCGTGCGACACTGCCTCGTTAAAACCTTGCTAGGAAAAACCCAGTGGGATAAAAACCTGGACGAAGGAAAAAGAGTACAGTGTGGAAAGGTCTTTATTGATGGCACGCTCCCCCTGATGCTTGATAGAATATCTTGAAGCCATACTGTTGATCATCTGTCTGAATATCATAGTTGACACTGCTTCTGTGAGTCAATCTTGAGCGACACTGCCTCGTTAAAACCTTATCAGGAAAAACCCAGTGGGATAAAAACCTGATGAAGGAAAAAGAGTACAGCGTATGAAAGTCTTTATTAATACCATGCTCCCCCTGATGAATATCTCCGCCTGAAAACTTCATGACTAACTTTGTTCCAGTAAATGACCATATAGATTTCCAGAGTCCGCATATCTCACATCATCCCAAAAATGATGGTGATGGAGTTGAGCTCAAATACGATGTCCGGTCTAATATACTCCCGGAAAATCCTTAAAGTGCCCAACGGATAAAAAAAATGCTTCAATACTTTCTTAGTATAAGCTATAATCTCGTTGGCATAATGCTCGATCTTTCAGTCGAGACAAATATTTCTGGAACTCTTGAGAAGTTTTAATGTGTTTGCAAACATATTAATGTACTCACTGAGGCAATTTATGCATATTAGTATTGAGTACGGATTTTGTGCTTCAGGCTCATGTCATTCAGGGACTTGCTTCATGCAATTTCAATCCTTTCAAGGATTTTGTTTAAAGGGATTAAACTTTATGACACATTATATAGCTTTAACCCAGCTATTTATACATCTTTAGGGAATCACTTCAGGTGATATGCTCTGTTCATTTAATAACCCTTAAAGGTAACATGTTGGTCTCCATGTGCAATAAGGGGGGAGCACAATTGAATTTGAAAATATGGAGAAAACCCAACATTCCTTGTTTCTGCCAGAAACATTGTGTCATACAAAGTAGGTATATTCCCTTTTATTCTGAACACCCAAGTATAACTTTTAATATTAACATCTTTTGGGGTTCGTACTGTGGGTTTGTTCTTTCACGTTCATTCTCATCTATAATGGAATTGCCTCAGTCCATTTTGGCCAATGATATTGTCGACATTTAATAATTGAACGTGGTTCCAATCAACACAGCCCATTGATGATTTGAGTAGCTACTCCAAAATCAAAATTTGTCATTCATCAATTCATGATCCCACCATTCTTATGTGCATGCGCATGCATCAATTATAAGCATTTCTTTGCTTTTTGGGTACCCAAGCCACTGCAGGGGGCTTTTATTATGTGAGAATGTGGATTATAACCTCCAATGGAGCGTTATTTTATAGTAGGGCGTGGATAATCTCCATTTAGGGAGTTGGAACATTTAGAACCATATATCTGTCATGCTGCAGGCATGCCACAGATTAATACATACATGTCAATTAATTTCTGGGACCTTAACCCATATTATGGGACTTTAACCCATACAATTTGCTACGCATTAGGCGTGCACAATATCAATATTGACATGTCAAAGGATTGTCCTTTCGGGACTTCAATCCACATCATTTGCTACGCAACAGGCGTGCATCATATTGATCAATGCTATACCCATATTCTGTTCTTATGGGACTTTAATCTGTGCAGTGTATTATCAATGTATCCAACTTGCAATTTGTAAAATTTGCATTAATAATTCATGGATACATACAAGCCATTCTTTTGGAACGGACTTATCTCCCCATTTGGTTACCTTTCAAGATAAAATATCAAATAAGTATATAAGCATAAAATAACACAAGTATTGCTTACATCCTTAGGTGGGAGAAACTTTTCTCAAGTATCATTCAAGCTTGTATCGGCCCAGTAAATGTAGTGCTTGATGATCTAGTTATATCCTGCAAGAGCAAAATCACAATTCTTTTCTCTGTCAAAAACAAATAACTCTCAGAGTTAGGATCACTTCATGGATTCTTTCTTCAGATGTTCATTCTAAAGAAATAAAATCTCTTATGAACAGAGAGCTGCAAAAGAGAAAAAATGCAAAAAAAAATTGTGATATTGATTGCAAGATAAGGTAAGCAATCAGGGAAGGAAGCTGGTGGGAGCAGAAAACAAGCTCTCAATTCTCCTAGTCTAGAAGGACCTCAGGAGATTAGAGCACAAGGCCGCCTTCACAATTCCCTGATCTTGCAGAAACATGATCAGGGATAGTCTTGTTTCCTGAATGGATGATCAGAGATAGTCTTGCTTCTCAGGCATATTAAGTGCTTAATGATAAGAAAAACAAGTAGATATAGCATCATTTTGGATGGGAAAACTGGATGTCTTCTACAAAGAAAATTTCGTTAGTAACACATTTATACACAAATACAATGAATAGGTAGAACCGGTGAATTTCAAATTAACCATAGGAAAATTGCTAGATTCTCGGGATACTTTTGAAAAAGTAGCTCCGTGAAATCCGTAAAGCAAGATCGGCTTTGAAAATAATACTTGAAAAACGCCGAAAGTGCCGACAGGCATTATCAGAGGCCACGTGAAGTTTTGGACTCTTGCGAAAGAAAAAGATAATGTGGGGATTCGAGAAGATATTGGAATCCTGAAAAGTTGCCACATTTTCGTCTATAGATATTGCCTTTGCAAAACTTGATTGGAGTAAATACGTTTCAACTCAACTTCGTTTCAACTCAATTTCCTTCATTTTCTGAAACTTTAGTTTTGTAAGAGTTTCTTCGAAACCTTCTTAAAATGGCTTCCTCTTCTTCCAACCCAAATAATTTCAATTTAAATGATGCTCCCGCAACAACTAGTGACGCCAAAGTTTGGCGTCCATCCTTTGTATCCCAAAATCGTCATCTCACAATTAATGATTCTGTGATGATGGATGATGCTACTGCTGTCACAGTAGCTAGGAATTTCATTATTCCAATGGATGAAATGTTGTTGACAGGGAGGTCTGAGGAAGAGGCTATTGATGACTCAATGGCTTTTAGCATTCAGAGTGCTGCTTCTGTTTCTAACTTGGCTGATCGTTTGCGTGTTAGAGCAAACGAGGTTCAGAAGCTGACAACTGAAAATTATTCTCTTCAAAGAATGCTTCATGAGTCTCAAAAAGAGGTTGAGAAACTCAAAGGAGAGAATAATTCCTTGTTGAAACTGGTGAGTTCGTACTCTGTTGGTACACAGAGAAAGCTAGACATGCTGCAGGTCTCAAATGAAAGAATTTTGGGAGACCATGAGAGGCTCATGGCTAGGCTTAAGAAGCGCCGTCCTCTTCCTTCAGAGGCTTCTAGAACATAATGTAATTTTATAGATTTTACAGGGCCTGCACCTTCATTGCAGGTGGAAAAATCTATCTGTTATATGTTCCTTTTCTGTTATAATAATATTTGCGCACATTCTTAAACTTGCACATGTGGTTTTTACGTCTTTTCAAAATGACGGTTTGGAACCTTGTGCCTTATAGGTTCAAATAACCACATCAAATCTCTCATATTTCCATGCATGTGAGCCCAGAACGTTTGGTCTGGGTTAAACCCAAACTCATAATTTATTCGCCATTTTCAAATGGACATGAAATATGAATTGAGTAAAAGCCACGCTAATATCACAATATAGTAGTGAAGAGCATTAACTACTATATACCCACAACTTCAAGTTTTAGGATCTCTCATATATTTGGATCCATGGGCTTCCGGCCCAGATATAACAAAATATGTGGGGAGCCTCAATTCATCATTTGAAGTTTATACTGATGTTATCCATTTCACGGTGTTTTTTTTTTTTTTTAACAACCGGAATTCACAAAATATATTTCTTCCTTGAGGTGTCGATTATAACAAAATCGAACTTTATTAAATTCATCATTTTCTTATGCCAAAGAAATATGTGGTGTACCACAATTTTCAATAATACCTCAAGGGTTGTCCATTTAATTGTTGGAACTTCAGGTTCTCAACACTGTTAGATTTTGAACTTCGGGCCAAAATCACATATTCTCATGGTATGGACATTTTTACAATTTTCTGTACATATTTCGGGACCTCAAGTCTTTACATAATTGTCCATATTTTGAGGAACTTCTGGCATCTCATTTACTTTACTCATCCATGAGTTTAAGGAACTGCAGGTTCCCTTTTGTATATAGTGACGGTTTTACCCAAAATGGTTAATATTTATGCATACGTCACTATTCATGTGAATAGTACTATTCATATATCCGGTACTATTCATGTGTACAGTACATCTGCCAGTACAGTTATCATCCATGTGTACGGCACTATGAACCAATACGGTACTGTTACATCATTAAGGAACCCCAGGTCCTTATTCACATGTCAGGGATCAAGGACTCTTAAGTCCGATCTCTTGTTTACATGTATAGTACCGGAGAGACTGCCAGCTCTCATATCAATATCATCATCAAGGATATTCAAGTCCTGATGTAATTGTATGATGAGGATCAATGAACTTCTGGTCCTGATCTGCATATTGTAAAGATTTATCATACAGCATAATTAATCCATAAAATAAAATTACTTGTATGGACGTTAATCCCGCACCATACTTTAAATGTGCGATAAAGTAAAATCATAAAGTATGAGGGTTAATTCCACGTCATACTTTAAGTAAAAGTAAATGTGCGTGTATGGGCACTAATTCTGCTCCATACATAAAAATAAAGGCGTGGACGATAAACCCGCGCCACCCTTTAAATTAATACTGTCGTATGAGGGTTAATTCCACATCATACTTTAAATAAAATTAAATGTGCGGTAAAATAAATTCATAAAGTATGAGGGTTAATTCCACATCATACTTTAAATAAAAGAAATGTGCTTGTATGGGCACTAATTCTGCTCCATACATTTAAATGACAGTAAAGGCGTGGGCGATAAACCCGCACCACCCTTTTAAATAAATACTATTGTATGGGTAATAAACCTACACCATACAGTAAATAATGTATAGTAAAGTAATTTCATAAAGTATGAGGGTTAATTCCACATCATACTTTAAGTAAAAGTAAATTTACAATAACGTAAAGGCAATTATTTGTGGGTTCATATCAACACCACAATCAAATAGCATAATATCATTATACTGTTATATTAGTGGAATATCACGTTGGTTTTTCTTCTTTCCACCTGCAATCTGGTCATGAGTATTAAATTCTGTAGGTATTTTAGTAATGTAATTAAGTAAAGGAGATAAAGTGAGGCAGGATACTTATCTCTTTATTTCGGTGGGTGTTCACATCCAAGAACAGTAGTTAAAGATTCTAAAGAAGTGAACGTTGTGGGGGTTGATGAGATGAAGTTGACACTTGACAGGGTGGCTTTGGCATTTTGCCATACAGCTGTCACTTTGCCTCTGGGTTGCTGTCTTCTTTGAAAATTGAAGATTAAAATCTGCAAAGACACTGTACGGCATGTGAACTTCCACCTAAGTGCAAGGGGTAGCTAGGGCAGTATAGTGGGAGTCTCCCAAGCATGAGGATCTGTCTTAGAGCAGCATGGCAGCCTATTATCCCAACTAGTCACTGACACTGCCGAGCCTAGCCTCGTGGTTGAGTCTGTTTGCACTTGCTGCTGGTGGTCTCCGACAAGCTCTCCACCTGGCTCATCCTCCTCATCGGCTCCGTTGATTCTTTTGGAGGAAGCAAGGCTCCAAGCAATTTCTGGTGGATGGCAGCACAGTTGATGTGGTCTGGGACCTAAAAGAGAAGAACAGGTTGCAGGCCATCACTCATAGAACCCATCTTGGTTTCAAGGAAGGAACATTTGTTTGGCAACAAGAATCAAGTTCCATGAAAAGGAAAGCTTTCATGAGATTTTGATTGAGTGCGACAACATCTTTGCCACTGGGGCTGATTCAGAACTGGAGATAAAGATAGATGGGAGCATAGCACTCCATGTCAAGCACCTCCATTGGAAATTCAGAGCTCTGGGCCAAGGCATGGAATGTTCATTTTCAAGCCAATATCATCTTCATCACCAGAAACTGCGCAGTCAACCCAAGAACAAGAGTTGACTGAAAAATCAAGTTGTGCAGCAGAAGAAGAGGATGACAAGGCAGCTGGCAAGTGCAGAGTCTTTAGCTTCAAGACGGTGGGCATAAGAGAATGATGGTGTGTGAAGCCACATGAAGCTCTTGACTTGTGGTTTGACCAAGTCCCAATCACCAGCATGGCCAATCCAACCCCAAAAAATGATAACGTAGAGAGAGTGCAGGGCCGAGTAGGAGGCAGGGGATGGTGGTGATGCTGATTCAGTGGCAAGTGCTCTTAGAGATAGAGAAATTCGTTCTGATAACGTGTTATAAATTGAAAGAGAAATTGGAGAGAATTGAAATGGAGAGAAGCATAATGGTTTTTCTCTCTGCAATCAAATTGATCTTTTTCTATCTGTATATTACAATGGGAAGGTATTCTTCTTATAGGCAAACCTTCAAACATGTGGACTCCACTATATAACGTGTGGGCTCCACCTCTATTATTTACAACAGATATCAACTTATTGGACTTTGATAACAAAATTAGCTCTAGTTATTGTTAAATGCATCTTTGAACTCCAAACAGTGTAAATTTTCCTTGTGTGGGCCCAGCCCTTGATCGAATGGCTTAAGTCAATTGATCCCTTGTGTTCTCACACCTTTTCAAAAGCTGCCATTTTGCTACTTTAGTTTGGTCACATGCTTTCTGGTTGTCCAAGTCCCAAACGCTTTCAAAAGCTCCTTCATTTTTTGTATACACACCATAAAGTTTGGTCCCTAAATATTCATGATGCCCAACAACTTTTCCTAGTCATTGTTGAGCTTTATGATCAAAATTATTTTTTCATGAACCAATACAGAATTTTTTTAGGCATATGAGCTACAACAAAGAAATAATACAATTGTACAAGTGGGTTTGGCCAATTAATTAAAGTAGTAAGTTTGCCCCTGTACCCGATTTTCATTTCAATTCGATTAGTTTAGAATATAGTGGTACGAGTTCTATTACAATTACAGTAGTTTAGAATATTGTCTCTTGTTACAAACGTGCTTTTTAACATTGTTATTTATCACGTAATTCAAGTGACTTTGATGAGTAAAAGACAAAAAGGACATCAATAGTTAATTTGATTGCCTTTTAATTTATACACATAAAGTAAAATACAGAGAATTGTGAAACATTCAAAATAACAGAAAATGTCTTTAATTTAAGAATTGAAATTATTGATTAAATAAGGATAACATGGTAAATTCACACTTTCATATTTAAAAAAATTAAATTAAAAGAAAAATCAGATTATTGATCCTATTTTTATAGAACACAACTACCAATTATCTTTTTTAATTCTAAAATAAATTTTAATCTTTTTAAAAAAAACCTCTCACAAGTTAAGTGCTCGTGGAGAGCCTAGTTTTAGATAAAACATGAAATGATACACTATGAGGAAGAGTTTATACATGCAGCGGTCGATGAGATCATAGGTACAACTTTATAAATAAATAAATGAAAACAAAAGTAAAAAACAAAAAAGTACGAACGAACTACACACGCTATAGATAACGCCCGCGGCATGAACTGATCTGATACACCCGGTGAAACAGAATCACGGCCGTGCATCGCCATCATCATTCTCATCAAGGTTTAGATCTGGGCCGACCACGGCTTTCATCGAGGCGGTTGATCAGGTACAGCGCATTGCTAGTAACCCTAGCCGCATTCGTAACCTTGCGCTTCATATCCGCCTTCACCTTCACATCAAGCTCCTCAAACCCATCAAGACACGTGTCGTCATCTGTGAGGGCTGCGCTGACCCAAGTCTGGGCGTTGCTCATCTGAAACCGAAACGTTTCGGCGTGGAGGTGCTTCAACTCGTCAAGCGTCCGGGTTAACTCGTCCACGGACTCGGACATGAGGTCGATGCAGGCGCTGAGCGCGGAACGCTCTCGTTTGGTTCCCTGGTCGGAGTTGGAGAGTTGGGCGAGGTAGCTGGAAATGCGGCGGGCTCGTGAGAGGCTGACGGTGACGGCGGCCTGGGCCAGGTCGCGAGGGGTGTTTGCGGGGCCCGCGTAGGTGGAGAGAGAGTGGATGCAGAGGTTGGGGTAGCTGGCGTGGCTACATGACGAACGGACGAGATGGGATGAGTTGGTTGGGTTGTTGTGTGGGTTGTGTTTCGGCGCGGCGGCGGAGTAGGGTAGGGAGTGGAGGAGGAGGAGGAGCGGGAGGAGAGAGGGCAGGAAACGCATCGTTTTGATGTGTAATGGTGGGAAGATCTGAGGTAGACAGGGAGCGAGAAGGGTGAGGGTGAGTAGAGTGAAGAAGAGTGTGAGTGTTGGGGTGGTTGGGCAGATGGATGTCTGATATGATTGTATTTAATTAATTAATGGGTGCGCCAATGGTTGGTTTTATAGGGGTATGTGTGGTTGATTGGGGGGCAAGGCTACGAAACAATCGAACAAAATTATGCTTGTTAATTTTGAGTCCAATGAAATTAGAGAGGTTTGTAACTCAAATTGTTAAGAGTAATTATTTTGTATTTGATTTTTTATGTTTGAGTTCTTGTCTCTCAATATTGCTTGTATCAAATGCTTCGTTAATCAATTTTTTCATCCTTTGATTATGTATAGTTAACTAACCAATCTTTTCATTCTATAGGCTCATTTGGGACTGCTTTTCTAGAAAGCACTTCTACTTATAAGTGCTTCTACTAAAGGCGCTTTTATTATAAAGATGTTGAAATTTTCATAAGAAATCAAAATGCTTTTTGGAAAAATACTTGGGAGTGTTTCTTGAAGAAGCACATGACATGTGCTTATTCATAAAATACTTCTATAGCTCAGAAGCGCTTCTAAACTTTTTTGCCAAACACTATCAAAATAACTTTTAATTAAAAACGCTTTTAATTATTTCAAAAACACTCCCAAACTGCCATGTTAGTTTACTTTTTGTCATTTTGACTTTGGTAAATCTTTGGGTTGAAGATATGGATGGTATTTATTTCATCCACTCCTATAATTGAACCGACCCATGTCTCAGACTCATCGCTATCTATGCACTATTTTTGGGACGAATAATTTAATGACACCCGTAAGTTTTTTTTTTTTTTGGTAGTGGTCTGATTATTTGTATTATTATGAAAAAAAAAAAAAAGTGTAGGGGGAGAAGAGGGAGTTTATTTTCCTCTTTAGGGATAATCATCAAAACAAATGAAAACAAAAAATTAATAAAAAGCAATGGAAATTTTTTTTTTGAGAAATTCAAATGAGTTATTTACACTAATACTACTTAAGATTTTTGGTTTTTTCACAAAACTCTCTAAGGTTTTAGAAATTACACAAACATCCCTAAGATTTTAATTTGTTTTCAAAAAAATTTATTGATTTCTCTTCCAAAAATTAATGATTTTATACAAACAAATTATTCAAATAACAAAGTTTACTTTTTAGATTAGATTGCATATGCATTTATTGAGGTTAATTTCATCTTGCATAAGCATTTTTTCAATGTAATCATCAATTTTTAGACGAATAATAAATAAAAATGAGTTTTGTAAAAGCAAACTTAAACCTGAATGTTCATGTAATTTTTAAGACATAAGGGAGTTTTATAAAAACACCAAAAGCTCGAAAAGTGGTAGTTTAAATATCTCAATTCAAATCCCCTAACCAAACAACACATCTTGTCAAACATCTTTTCTTTGTGTTTCTTATAGGCAATCTAATTACAAATTTACGCTCCCCAATTTGTGGCTATTTTGGCTAAGTGTTCGGGACCTGTCGAGGGCTCTGAATAAATTCACCACAAGTTATCAACCTATCACTAGCCAACATGCAAACATGTATTTATTGACGAATAACCAAAGTCCTCAACCGTGTTCAGTGCATGCTGCCTGCCGACCCATTGCTCCTCAAAATGTTCCAGTGAGGTGGCATTCAAATAAATTTGGAGACCAAACAAAACAATCACAAAAAATGTCATTTTGTTAAACAATCACGAATGACTTAACACATGGATTATTCTTTCTAGGAGACCCAAAAAAATAAAATCAAAAATGTCATTTTCTTAAACATGGATTATTCTTTGGCTTGTATGGTTGTAACTTGTACATGTATAAAAACTCACTAAAAGATCTATTTTTACAGACGGAGTCAGAAAACTCTTTTTTGAAGCAAGAAGTCTAAATATCTTAGTTGGGGGACATCATCATAATAAGTACATAGATATGAAGGTTGGGGGTAGCCAATGCCATTTTTAAGAGAAAATTTTAGTTGCAAGGAGAATAGTAGTGTTTTGTTATCCGCGACCAATATCATTATGCTATGTGGAAGTGTTATCATGCGTGTCATAACGTTATTGATCGGGAATAACAAAATGGTGTTATTTATCCCCGTTTCATGGAAATCTTTCTCCATTTTTAAGCCTACATGTGACTCCATAATTATTTGTATCCATACCATAACCACTTTCCAAAGAAAAATAATCCGTATATAAGATTAATTGACATGATTTAACTTACTGGAAAAATGTTTTATTACCAGACTTTTTGTTCGTGTTGATTTTTTATTTACTTCCATTTATAATTTAACAATATAAGTATTTGGTTAAAAGAATAATACCGACAGGCTAAGCCCATACCAATTGGGGGACATGAAATGAAGCTACATATAGTATATAGTGTAGGTATAGGGGCCTGTGATTTAATGCGCATCACCAAACGGAACCAATTATATTTTATATAATAGTGAGAGTGAGAAATCAAAAGCAACTCCTTTGCATGCCACTTTGATGGAGTGAGTGAGTGGGAGTTTGAGCGGCAAACATAGGTCCCCTTACCCATGAATTATTATTAGCAGCAGAAAACCGATAAGAAACACACTTTTGTGAGCCCAACAGCCTTTCCCATGAATTTGACATGGCAGGGGTTAAGTTCTGAAACACAGCATGTGAAATGCAGTCTGGAATTGCATTGTGACATAATGGTTACCCCACCGTACAAATTGCATATGCAATTTTCTCTCTTGGGTTTCTCCCTCCCCTCTCCTGGTAAAAACATTTGACAGCAGGGGCACGGCAGCTCTTCCAGCAGGCCCAGTTGAGTTCAAAATGTGTGGCGCACGACGTGTTTGATGAAATGCCAGAGTGAGCCAAATTAGGTTTGTCTGGAGTGTGGAGATGGTAAGGGGTCTACCCACGTGAAGCTGGATTGCGAGCAGTTGGGGCTTGTGGCCCAATTGGAGAAAACGGGCTTCACAATCTCACCATTAAATTTGTGGGCCCATTTTCCTGATGCATACACGGTATCCACCAACTATGAAAGCTGAGACCCTGTGGACCCTTTGGATGATATATGATATCATATCCATGAGCTGGTAACATATAGTAAGATTGTAACGAGGGATTATAATGGTGGGGTCTTTGATAAATAAATTCCTCAATGTTAGACGGTTAGATTGAACTTCTCAAAACACCTCTTTAACATTGCCCGTCATTATAAAAGCCTCTAATAACATAAGGTGTCAAGTATTATATAGGAAATTGGGCATAGTATTTTTTATTTATTTTTCATATATTTACTTACAAGTGAGGATTTCACACCAGCTTGCTGAGAACAGGTTTGTGGTATTCATGAAGAATTATTGGTGATGGTAATGGAAGCTTGACAATAGTACAAGTTCAGCAGTGTAACATATGGCTGTAGTTGGGTGTAGTTTTGGTGGGAAGCCCAACAAGTTTAGGTTGCTATCAATTGTACATGTACAACCTCTCTTACCTGGAATCCATCAAGCATATAATTCAGCACACAAATAAAAAGTTTAAGATGTGCATCAAGATTATGAACTAATTAATGCATGCTTTTGCTAACTATAAACATGAAATTGAGGAGAAATTTTTGCATCTTCCGAGTATACTATATACCATCCAATATACATAGGACATATAATTTAGACTTTTCAACTTATTGTACTATTTTTTTAAAAAAATAAAAATAAAATATTTCCACATGTCCTACCTCCAACATGCAAAAATTCTAGCTCCAAGCCTTCTACCTTGAGAGTTAGTAGCTTATTTTTCTATGCACCCATTCCCTGAGTAATGGTTGGTGGCCATTAGTCATCATTGATGCGGGTCTCACCCATCAAAGATTGTTCATAATGATGTGTTATAACTTATATTTATTTTTCTTAGTTTGTGTCATATATATACAACAAGTGCATGATTTTTCATCAAAACTGCTATGAATCCATCATTCTTGTGCCTACACGTACTCATCTTTCCCAACAGGTCCTACATACTACAAGGACCATTTGTTAAACATAATTGTCAATATGTAGGTGACTTGAAACCATTTGATTGATTGTTACAAGATTCTAAGATTCTTTATATAATTATATTATATATAATAATTTCTCACAACAATCAACATTATTAGTAAGATTAGAGGAGATTTGCTAATGGAATTTGGTTCAGGAAAAAAAGACATTGACTCGCAGACGAAGCATTGTAGTTGTGTGTGTGAGAAATCTCATTCTGTTATAATTTAGACTATCCCTTATACTATAAAATAAAAATAAAAATATGGTGCGATTAATTAATCTAATAAAATAAAGTTAATGAAGCTGCTTCAGCCTTACTTACCATTTTATAATTGCATATCTAGTCAGATAAATGGTTATTAATTAATATAGTACCACCAAACACAACCACCTCCACCGCATCAATCCTATAATTTATCTGCCGCTGTCTTCTCTATTATTATTTTGGCTGTACCCAGTTTGTCAATTATATATATATTATGTATGTATTTTATAAACACACACGAGGTACAATAATAAATCACATCAACTGGCAATATAATCTGGTTTAATGGAAAGAACAAGAATTAGAGAACAAAAAAGAACCAATTAGCATTGCATTGATTCCGCGGATTAATCATGTTTAACCCAAACAAAATGTATTTACATTTTTTTTACAACCCTAATGCCAAGAACAGGAGCTTATTAGAATAAAACAACTCCCTCTGCCATACGACAATCTAACTACTACATGACACGGTGTGTTGATTTTGATGAGCTGTGCCTTTCGCCAACTCTACAACCATCCCATAATCTAACGACGTTACCGTTAAGCTCCGTCAAGCCCTGGTGCCTGTACCAACCCATCTCCCCTAATCTCAGCCTCAGAATACCCTCCAACCACTCCCCACAACCCTCAGCCACCGCCTCATCGCCGGCCCTCTCTTCCGCTTCCTCCTCCTCCTCCGCCGTTAGGTCAACGCGGCCTTCTGCGTTATCCTCATAATACAGAGTGAACTTCAACCCTTTTGTCACTACTACTCTATCATCTTCAAACTTACAAGGCGCAGCCACCGGAGACAAAACAGAGCACGGTGGCTCGTCGGCAGTTTCCGAAGGCGTTATCTCCGGAACCGGCGACGACCCATTTGAGCTCCGGGCGTCATTGGAAGGTGGTGAGTTGAACAGACAAGAAGAAGAGATAGCAGTACTGGCAGCTCTGGTACTGGCTCTGAGCCTGAGGCTCAAGAAGCTGACGGCGGCCGTCAAAACGGCGACCCAAGTCCACAAATTGTTCACAACAGTGAACAATCCGAAGCTGACATAGTTGAAAGCAAGAGCTTCGAGAGGAGAATCCAACACAGAGTTCATGTTGAAATGGAACAGAACAGAACAACAGAACAGGGGTTTTCTGGGGGTTTTGTGTTAAGGTTTGTTGTGTCCGAGTGTGGTGAAGAATACGAGGTGTAGATCTGGTGAGGAAGAATTTATGGTGGGAGGAGAGAAAATCCGAGGGAGAATTTGGGCCGTTGGATTTGTTATGGTTGGTGTGCGAAGTCCAGTTTAGGATCCGTATAGAGAGATGCCAATAGAGATGCCAAGAATCGAGAGCTAAGATGCGAATTGCTCAAGGTAGATCCCAATTATTATACCGCATTTTCCCACTTGCATGATTTATTCCTGTGACACGTGTCAGGCCGGGAACCAAGTGTCGTATTCGTTTTCGTGAACCCCACAGTTCCTCTCCTTCTCCGCCTCCTCCCTTATATTGCTGACCACACAAAAATAGTATGTTTGGGGGGGGGGGGGGGGGGCGGGCGGGGGGTCTAGAAACTGATGGAGAAATGTTGAGTAAAATTATGCATGCGGTTCATAGTTTTCGGCCGTCATTTCAATTTGACACTTACAAATTTGATTTGTGTCTTTTCTTTGCAACTTTCTTTGAAGGATGAAGTCTCCAAAAAGCCAAAGTGCCATTGTCAATAATAAAAAAGTATTGCATTTTGCCTTCGGTGGCTCATGAAGACTTAGTTATTCTAACGTATTAAAAACAAAATTTATAGTGTAGTACAATAATGTGATATGTCTAGTATTTTTCTACATATTACACCTCGTAAAGTTAGGAGCTTTCGCATTACTGTGTAGAATATTAACGTAAGATTAAAAAGAAAAAATTGGAGAAAAATTTGCAAGAAACGTGAAACGTGAGAGAGGGTTGACGCTAGTCAAGCTATAGCCTACACGTGGGTACACGTAAGTAATGCGTGTGTATGTGAATTTCTTACCTATAAATTTCACTACCTTTAGATAATACAAGGCAATAAAAAATATAAATAATAATAAAAGACTTGGTTGGGAAATAATAATAAATTAATTAATGGGCCAAGGCTTTTGAAGGAGTTAGGTAAAAGGAGAAGACTTGCAAGTCATAGATGATAGCTGGTAGTTAACTATATGAAATGCTGATTATGAGTGTAGGGATGAAGTTACCTTACACGTGATTCAAGCTGTAGGGGTTAAGATTAGATGGATGGTGCCCAGGTTTCCATATTTGTATTTCTTTTACGATACTATAATATGCCCATGTGTAGCCAGGTCTAAGTTGAAAGGTCTCAAATACCGAATTTTGATAACTGAAGTGCATTTCATTTGTGATGATGTAAAATTAGTAAATGAAAAGAGTGCGAAAAAAATGAAAAATGAAAAAGAAAAAAAAAAAATTTATCAAACAACCCCTAAATTAGTGATCAAGCCAATTTCGAATTTGGGTCCAACCATGCAAGCCTGCTATGTTTTTTGGATACATGGGGTGACAAATTTTCAGCCTGAAAACCACATATGGTTTTTAAGAGCCCAAGACAAATACAAAAAGCAGGGCTGTGGATGGGCGAATATATATATATATATATATATATATATATATATATATATATATATATATATATTGAGTTCTTTTTCTACTTGCACCTGAAAATTCAATTTCACACACAATTAAAATTTTCATAAACTTAATAAGTATTTAATTTAACAAAAATACTATATACCACCTTGTGTATCACCTCTTTAATAGAGGTGATTCCCATTGTATTGGTGCGCTCCACCCTTATTAAAGATGATGTAAAGCAAATTGATCATCATTTTACATAGATTGTTCAAGTATTAAATTTATTACATTTTAAAGAAAACTAAATAAGGAATTAGACTTGGAAAAACTTCACAATCGTTCAAATTTCCATAACCCCAAAAGATTCTTCATGAAATAGAATAGATAGACCTTTACGTATAAAAATCTCTGTCTAAAAAGAAAAAAGAAAAGAAAAGAATGCCAAAGTCATAATAATGCAACTCCATCTCCAATGGGTCTGTACAATTGAAAAAAAGCTTTTCTCTTCCAACTATTCTAGATTGCACGAGATTCAAAGTGAGAAAACTTCGAGGCCGTTTTTGAGACTACAAAGGTTCAGGTTCAAGTTCTAAAGAAACTTAGTATTTTTGAAGTCCTAAATAGAAATGAAGGCCATAAAAGCTTAACTAGAATGTTGATAATTATAAGTCAGTCAACAAGAAGCTTGCAGTTTGTTTCTAGATCTAACCAACGTTTGATGGCTCTGTTTGACTTCCATTTCCAAAAAGTCAGCTATTGATTTCGAACAAAGTTATCTTCTACTACTAGTCTGCAATATTGCTAACCCTAACTTTGCAAAGCTGAAGAATTTTCATGTCTGCTTCCTCTCTGAAACCAACAAGACTTGTTGATGCTCAAAATGGTTTGGCCAAGGTTGAGTCCAACTTAGTGATGAGGTGTGATGGATGATGGATGAAGGTGAGGACCTTCACCAAGTGTGTGAGGATTTGGGCAAACGATAAACATATAGAAGACAAGATATACGTGGTTCACCCGAATGATGGGCTACGTCCACGGAGAAGGGTGTTCTCATTATGATAATGTTTGTTTACATTTGTACAAGGGGATTAGACCCAAATATAGAGATATCAAGTGAGAAGCTCAGCCTAGAGATGGATCCAGAAGAGAGAGTACTCAAGAGCCAGTCCCCCTTCTAAGGAAAGAGTAGTCTTCTTTTATAGGTGAGGGGGAGTCTCCATCTCTTGTAGTTTTCCGATGTGGGACTCCTCTTGCTTTGCTTAGAGTTGTGATTTGTGGTGATGCTTCTTTGGCTAAGGTGATGAGCTCTCAAAGCATGGCACTCGAATGATCTAGCCTAGCTAGTTGCTCGGTCAGTTATGGTACAAACAGTAGTCCCCCAAGTTCTCGAGTAAGAAGGTACTTCTTGGTTGGGGACTTGTAATTTTAAGTGCACTGGCCGAGCAACACCATAGTTCATCTTCCAAGCTGTATAGTGCACTGCCCATAGTCCCCTAAGTCCCCGGGTAAGAAGGACATTTGGAAGGGAGAGAACTTGGCTCGAGGGTGCCGAAGGTAAAGGGGATGCCGAAGGCACAAAGCTTGCATGTCGCAAGGCAATGTGCCTAGGCACGAGGGTGCCGAAGGCATAAGAATTGCATGTCCCAAGGCAATGGGGGCTAGGGGGTGCCGAAGACAAAGAGGATGCCGAAGGAGACATGAAGCTTGTATGTCACAAGACAATGTGGCTGGGCACGAGGGTGCCGAAGGCATAAGA
>NC_047656.1:17179841-17276597 GCF_902201215.1 Prunus dulcis | reverse complement strand
CTAGGCACGGGGGTGCCGAAGGTAATGTGGCTAGGTACGGGGGGCCGAAGGCCCAAAGCTTGCATTTTTTTTTTTTTTTTTTGAATGGCCGGGCCATTTTGGAAATTTTGGACTTCCCCACAAATCCTCCATGGCCCTTGCCGTTCGGCAAGGGTCTAGCCAATGTTTTTTTTTTTTTTTGAATCGCGAAGCCATGTGGGATTGGGCCTTCGGCAAGTTTTTGGACTGGGGCCCAAGCTGGGCTTCGGCATGTAGGAAGGCTAGGGTTTCTGGAGTGGTATAAAATGAAGGGGGGGTGGCCTCTGCCGTTCGGCAGCTTTGGTGGGTTTCGAAATTGAGAGGGGAAACGAAACTTGGGGAGCTGGACTTGCCGTTCGGCAGTGAGCTGGGTTGGCACTTCGGCAGCAAGACGGCGGTGCTTCGGCAGCAAGACTGGGCAGGCTGCTTGGGTTGTGCTGTGCCGATCGGCAGTGTTGGTCCAAGGAGGTGTTGCTGTGCAGGTTCGGCAAGGCAGCAGTACGTGTGATTGGGAACACAGCCGAGTGGCTAGCCCTTGCAGCTCGGCAGGTCTTGGCCACGGAATTGTTGGTCAGAGGTTGAGCAATTTAGTCCTTCGGTGGCTGGAGTTTGCTTCGGCAAGGTTGATAAAGAAGGGGGCCTTCTCCAGTTCAGCAATTTCCACAGGGGTTATGGAAGAGGAGATGCTGTGTGCTCCAGCTTTTGGCAAGGCTCCTGCCGATCGGCAAAGGTCTGTCGAAGGAGTTTTGGTGAGCTTTCAAACCTGCACATGTCCTTGGCGTCGAATCCGGGGCTAGGCCCCTGGAAATTTGGTCGTGGGTCTTTGGTGAGCACAGGGGTTTGGTGCATTGGTTTGTGCTGGGCTCTAATTGGGTCTTGTGTAAGATTTTGACAAAATGGGTGCCTTGATAAATTCAGTAGTTGGGTGTTTCATGGATTTTTGACTAGGGGACTTGGAATTGGCGTTCATCAAGGCATGGGAGTCCCACGGCACCACAGATAGATGCCCCATACATGCAATTAGAAGTGGCCTCCGTTGTCTTGACTTGGGCATCACGCATATCCCGCATGGTGCACTTCGAAGGGCTGAGAGTTCATATGTGCTCCAACAAGCTATGATGTGCCGTTCCGAATCCTCGACCAAGTGGGTGTCTTGAGAAAACTAGTGGCATGGCTACCGTTCGGTAGCTGGTCAAATGGCATTTAGATGGTGGTCTCTCAAGGCTCTTGGGCGGCTTGAGCAAATGGGTGTGCCATTCGGTGTTTTGAACAAAGACCAACCATGAGTCAGAAGGCTTGGGAGCTTCTGGAGCTGCTCCTAGAGTTGCTGATATGAAGCATCCGAAGAAGACAAAGTGTGGCTGCCGCCGAAGGTGCTGCCGAACACGGTTCTGAGCAATCAGCCTTGGTGCGAGGGATGTGGAGTTTTCTGCCGCTCCCATTCGGTGTCCTTGGGTGCCTTGAGAAATTTTCCAAGTATATGATAGATGGGTGAGAGTGGTATCTTGCTTCGAGCATGAGATAATTCTTCAATTTTGGGGCTGCCAAATGGTACTGGGTAGAATTTTTGAGGTGGATATGGCTTCTGAAAGTCATTTAGCTGAAGCCAAATTATTAGAGATGAGCTCAAAGCATTGGGTGCCGATCTGGTCCTCCTATTTTGTCTTCAGATGATAAAAAGGTTTATGATGGCTTCAGTATGGGTATTCCATGCAAGCCATGCAAAAAGAAGAAGATAATTTTGGTGAATTGGAACTTTTCGAAGTAACTGAATCTGGACAGCTCCTATTATTCATATGCAATATTCATATATGTTGAATAGGATTGTGTAATGAATTATTTAAATATTGCATGCTTGTATACAATATTTATATATAAAAAGAGTTGGAATGTTTGGCCATGCAAGCCATGCAAAGTGGCCGAATCTGGACAGCTATTATTCATATGCAATATTCATGAATCATATTGTTGAATAGGATTGTGCAATGAATTATTTAAATATTGCATGCTTGTATACAATATTTATATGCAGGAGGAGAAATCTTATCTTGTGGTGAGGATGCACGTGGGCATCTTCAGAGTGGAGCAATTTTCCTTGGCCATGCGCAAGCCATGCATGGTGCATTTGGAATATTGGGCCACTCCCAAATTGAGACTCTTCAAAGTGATTGAAAGGTGGGTTGCTTCAGCAGATACATGTCTTTGGCATATTGGTTCCTTGAGACCCAATGGTGGCCTTTGCATATATGGTGCTAAACAATAGGCTAAAAGGTAATGATTGAAAGGGTGCCGAAGGGCATTGAAGGAAGGGAGAACGACAAAGGCTTCTTGTGTCGATTCCCACAGACGGCGCCAAACTGTTGATGCTCAAAATGGTTTGGCCAAGGTTGAGTCCAACTTAGTGATGAGGTGTGATGGATGATGGATGAAGGTGAGGACCTTCACCAAGTGTGTGAGGATTTGAGCAAACGATAAACATATAGAAGACAAGATATACGTGGTTCACCCGAATGATGGGCTACGTCCACGGAGAAAGGTGTTCTCATTATGATAATGTTTGTTTACATTTGTACAAGGGGATTAGACCCAAATATAGAGATAACAAGTGAGAAGCTCAGCCTAGAGATGGATCCAGAAGAGAGAGTACTCAAGAGCCAGTCCCCTTCTAAGGAAAGAGTAGTCTTCTTTTATAGGTGAGGGGGAGTCTCCATCTCTTGTAGTTTTCCGATGTGGGACTCCTCTTGCTTTGCTTAGAGTTGTGATTTGTGGTGATGCTTCTTTGGCTAAGGTGATGAGCTCTCAAAGTATGGCACTCGAATGATCTAGCCTAGCTAGTTGCTCGGTCAGTTATGGTACAAACAAGACTTGTCAATTTCTCGAATGGGATGCATTCACAGAGTCATGAAAAAGGTCAAAGCGCTAATTAGTGCAGTGTTGGTGAGCGATGATACTAGAGTCAGAGTGCATGCAGCAGACTTGCTCCCACAGTTATGTGAATCTGATCACTTGATGTCCTTCTCAGTTGAAAGGTGCAAAAGCCATTATTTATTTTGTCCAATTGTACATGGAAAACAACAATAAAAATAATTGAATCTATATATTTATCATATGCATAGAGCACATCATATATAATTAAAGTAGAGATAAAACCTACGTGATCAATCCATCTTCTATCACTAACAGGGTCTATGACTTAAGTGAAAAATGATCTTCATTTGTAAATTAATGGTCTTAGGTTTGAATCTCCATGACATTTTGGTCGTGTGTGTGTGAGAAACTCTCTCTCTCTCTCTCTCTCTCTCTCTTTTATAGTTTAGACTATCGCTTGTATTTAAAAAAAAAAAAATCATCTTCTATCACTTTTTATGTTAGCAAAATTTCTATGGACAAATTTGGGTGGGAGCTTCCCTGTCGTGTGGAAGGGTCAAGGGCGGATTCAGAAATTTTTAAAGAGATGGGCTACTATTTTGTTAAGTGAAAAAATAAAATAAGCTGTAGGAATAGCTGTACTTTGGAATTTTTTTGGACTTCGAAGATGCAATTAACAATGACTAGAGGTAGCAAAATACGGCTTTTGTGCAACTAGCTAGCTGTAAAAATGAAGAAATTACAAATTCGAGAGCTAGATGGGTAGGCTAGAATTTCAATATCCTAAACTTTTGTGCTGTAAAAAGTATTTTGTACAAAGGCTGCACTGCGCTATAGTCTAGGGCAGTTAACATCTAGCTTTGTTGTTCTTGGGCAGGGCAAGGGCGAGTGACATGTAGAGTTTAGTTAAAACATAATATGTGTCAAAAAATTTATTTGTAATATTGAATACATTTGAACTGGACAATATAAGTTAAAACTGAAAATGTGGTTTATAATGTTATCCATATCATATATTTTGCGCGGAAAATATACAGAGAGAGACGGATGCAGAATGTGAGATTACCAAGTATAGAAAAAGAAGAAGAGAAAGCAATAGGGCAGAAAAGCATATGGTATAATCTGGTCCACACTCTACATGTGTCTAGGGCAGCTGGGATGGAGAGGAGGGGATGCGGCCAAAGTTTGTATCACCCAAAAGCCACCGCAGTCCATGTGGAAATATATGAATAATTAGTGCCTTTGAAATTGAAAGATGGATGGATCTAAATATAAATACATTTGAAAAGTCGGGTCAGCTGAGAATGTGAGTACTGGCTTCCTAAAATCAATGTGTATCTATTTAGTGTGGAAAGCCATCGTATGTCTGACTGACTTCCAGCTCCATCCATCTGCCAATTGCACGACTATTTGACTCTTACTTACTAAGTTAAAATTTACTTCATGTTATTTTCAATTTCAGTTTTCATTACTGAATTGTATGTGCTCATGTCGTCAATCTACTTTCTTTTCCGAGGCAACCTCCCCCATACATATTTTGTCTCCTCTTCCCTTTTGCTAGCTTGTGATTGTGATACATACATTTTATATAGAGATATGAAAACATATATTTTATATATTGCCAAACAGTTCATCTTGACCATTGATGATAAATGTATGGGTCAGTTCAGACTATTTTAAGAGTTTTCATATAATCATACATGTGAATCATAAACGGACTTTTATTGTTGAGAACAGGAGTCCTATAATTAGTAAGAGACTTTTAACTCAAGTAGTTAAGAGTATTTACACATGTATTCGAGATTCTAAATTCAATTCTCCCCTCCTCATATCTCTTGTATTAAGAGAGAGAGAAATAAAATAAAAAAAACTACCAGATAGTTGGTGCTTAAGACCTTTGAATTTGCACAGGGTTTTCTTTAGATGATAAATTTTCTACTGAATTTTAGAACTTTAAGCACCAACAAAGCTAGGTAGGTAGGTACTTATTGTCGGGTCATAGACAGATTTGAAATTGCTAATGTAATTTCATTCATTTGTTTGAATCGAAATTGTCAACCAATGCTCCACGTGTGTATCTGACTAATTGTTTTGATACAATCCTCCTATACACTTCTTATTAATATATATATATATATATATATATATTTGGATATCGCTACGTATTAATTTCCAGTTTGCTTCTGGCTTCACTTTGCGTGATAAAGAAGGGCAAACTAATTAATTTTTTTTTAAAATTATAATTAATTGTTTGTTTTCTCTAACACTGAATATTGAAAAATTCAACCCAAAACACAAATATTTAAAACGCAAGAAATGAAACCATGGAAGAATCAACAAAACACTGACTGAATACCATTGAAGAAGCATATATATATATATATAAAAGCTTGAGTTGAATCAAACTGCATGCATATAGTCTTAGTTGTGGGTAAAAAGACTTTGATTTTCAAGAAGAGACGTGTATGTGTGTGTAGTCTTGATTTTCACATTCCTTTCTCCTCCTAAAAGTAGATTCAGTCTGCAAGTGCCTCATTTCCTTTAAGTTTCTTCTTCAGTTCTTCGTTGTTTCCTTCTACATTTGCATGAACTTTCTACATTATATTAAGGCCAAAACCACCTTTTACATTTTCTCCTAATTAATCCAACAAGTTATTAATCTTCTTCTATTCAAAATACCTAAAGTAAAATGCTTACCTATTTATTTGTTTTATGTGTATATGTATGTGTATGTGTATGTGTATGTGTACATGCATGCATATACAATGTGTATATAAAATGCATATCCACATACATACACACACAATACTATATGTGTGTGTGTTTTGTATTTTATATGTGGTACAGATCAATGCATGCATGTGTAATTAATACTTTAAGTGAGGGACAACTACATCTAAAGGTGCATTAAATTGTTTGGTAGACCTGAGGTGCCTGGGCATCATGATTTCATCTATAGAAATACTTTTATCACGTGGTAGATCTTATACTTTTCTTAGAAAATTAGGTATGGCAACACTTCATACACTCACCACTGTATTTTTGTTATTAATTTCAATTTGCAATAAATAATTATGATAATATTATTATTAAGGTAAATAAACCACGAAGGTTCCTCTCCTTGACGGGCCAATTTCACATACGATTACTAGGGAAATATTGGTCACAATCTTTTACCCTAACAAAGCCTTTGATCTCAAAATCAATTTCACATTCATGCTTACATCATACATGAGACCAGACTCGCTCATGCAACCCCTATAAATGGCTTTTGCCCTCAGCTTGTTTTGTACACCGAGCAAATCGAGTATATATCAAAATATACACCACCTTTTCAAAATCATCTCATCTTTCAAACCAAAAAAGCTTTGAAACACACCAAAACCAGCAACAATGGCTCCAATTGTCTCAAAACTTGGCATCATTGGTGCCGGTGTGAGTGGCTTAGCAGCAGCCAAGCAGCTAGCCCATCACAACCCTATTGTTCTTGAAGCCTCTGATTCCATTGGAGGCGTCTGGAGGCATTGTTCTTACAGTTCCACAAAGCTTCAATCTCATAGACGTGACTATGAGTTCTCTGACTTCCCTTGGCCTGACAGGGAGAACGCAGACTTTCCTTCCCATCTTGAGATATTGGACTACTTGGACTCTTATGCTCAGCACTTTGATGTGCTTAAGTTCGTGAGGTTCAATTCCAAGGTGGTCGAGGTTCGGTTTGTTGGTGACCGGGAAACCGTTGATTTTTCTGTAAAACCTGTGGAGTATGGGGGCCTCTCGCCAGGCCGCGGTCAGCCTGTTTGGGAGGTTTCTGTGCAGACCAATGATTCAGAGGCCATTCAGGTTGTTAGCTATTTCATACCCAAATTTTGGTATATTATGAGTCACTTGCATGTATAGGGTTTTCAACATGTCATGTGGATTTGTAGTTTCTCCACTAGTGGTTGTAACATGGATTTGTAGTTTCTCCACTAGTGGTTGTAACATGAAACTCACAACCAATGTTACACAACCTAACTAATATTGCTTTGTTTAGATCCAGGTTGAGACAAGAGCTATAACCTAAATCTGATCAACGATCCATATTCACAATTTGACAATATAAATATCTGGTGTTGTCATATTACCTAACAAGAGAAAACATTTCCCATGTTACATATGCATATTACTGACATGTCCTATACTCTCAACAAATAGTTTCTTTTTCTTTTCCAAAATCCCACTTATGAAATTGCATACAGCATTAATCATAATTTTATGTTTTTTCGGTGTTCTGATTTTGTTGTGTTTGTTTTGAATAATACAGTGGTACGCCTTCGAGTTCATTGTGGTTTGCATTGGGAAGTATGGTGATATACCCAAACTTCCACAGTTTCCACAGAACAAAGGCCCTGAAGTATTTGAAGGCCAGACTCTGCATGCTCTTGATTACTGCAAATTGGACAAGGACGCTGCTTCTGATTTGCTAAAGGACAAGAAGGTGGTCGTAGTTGGCTACAAAAAATCAGCTATTGATTTAGCCATCGAGTGTGCAGAGGCAAATCAAGGTAAATATATAAGGGTTTATATGATTTCCATCACCTTTCATGTACTTGTTTGATTTTCGAGTGCAGTGATGATGATATATGCTAACCAATTCATCTTCAGTGATGATGATCACTGGAAAAATTTGGTTAAAAAAATATTCCCAATGAAAATAAAACAAAAATAAATGTTCACAACCACAATTTGGTCGCATTTTCCACGTTAAGGGTTGGAATTTGCATGGTTATAGTTAGTTCCACACACAAGTCACAGTCTCATACACACACAACACAGCTCAGCTAGCCAAGAATTCATTAATAAAGATTGCAAAATTGCGTTGCGTGGTCAAAGTGTCAAAGAGAACTCAATTAAATTTGGTTTTGACTACATTTTGACTAGACACGTGTTTTCGACGATTCTGAATCACATGAATAGAATAGAATTCCACAACATCAGATTTGACTTGAAACAAATATATATGCTGTTCAATATCTAACATCATAACTTTCATAAATATGCAGATGATACAAATTTCAAATTTTCTTTAAGCTTTTACACTACTATTTCCTTACCTTGACCCATCTGCATAACGCACACACTAATGTAGCATGCCACCTTCTTGTCTTCTTTTGTTGCTGAAAGTCTCTATTCTAAGAAAAATGTGTTAGTCCAATTCTAAAAGTTATGCGACGGGTTAGTAATTCAATTGGTTAAAAGCATTTAAACCTACATCCTAAGTCCTAAATTCGATTTCCCCTCTCCCAATATCGCTTTGTTAAAAAAAAAAAAACGTCTTGTTGACCTGAGTTATTTTGGTGGTTTGATTTTTCATGGATTTTTTATTTCAGGACCAGAAGGGAAGCCATGCACCATGGTTGTAAGGACTTTACATTGGACTGTTCCCCACTATTGGGTTTGGGGTTTGCCCTTTTTCTTGTTCTATTCAACACGATCTTCACAGTTTCTCCATCAAAGACCTAACCAAAGCTTCCTCAGGGCCCTCCTTTGCTCCCTAGTTATGTCTCCAATGGTAAATCAACAACATTAATTACTTCATTGATTCAAGAAAATAAAATGTTTTAGTACTATCTTGCTCTGTAGCTAATAACAGAGCACTGAGATTTGGTTGTTGTGTTATGTTTGTTCACAGAGGCATGCAGTGTCCAAGTTTATTGAATCATACATACTGTGGAAGCTGCCTTTGGAGAAGTATGGACTGAAACCAGACCATCCATTTGAGGAAGACTATGCATCCTGCCAGATGGCCATCATGCCTGAGAATTTCTTCTCTGAGGCTGATAAAGGCAAGATTCTGTTCAAAAGATCAGAATCAAAATGGTGGTTCTGTAAAGATGGAATAGAATTTGATGACAACACTAAGATCAAGGCTGATGTTGTGGTTTTTGCAACTGGTTATGATGGTAAGAAAAAAGTTAAGTCCATCTTACCAGAGCCTTTTCGCAGCTTGCTAGAATACCCTTCTGGTCTCATACCCTTATACAGGTACTTGTTTTCTAAGATTTCCATAAATTACCAAGTGTTAGAAATGTTAAAATTGGAGAGTAAAAACTGTTTGAATGTTTCTTTTGCAGGGGCACAATCCATCCTTTGATCCCAAACATGGCTTTCGTGGGTTATCTCGAGAGTGTTTCGAACCTTCACTCTTCAGAACTGCGCAGCATATGGCTGGCTAGGCTGCTGGATAACAAATTTAAGCTCCCAAGTGTGGAGCAAATGCTTGAGCAAACAAGGAAAGAATTGGAAGTCTCGAAGAAAACAACCAGGTTCTACAAGAGGCATTGCATTTCTACTTTTAGCATCAACCACAGTGATGAAATTTGTGAGGAGATGGGGTGGACATCTTGGAGGAAGAATACTTGGTTGGCAGAAGCATTTAGCCCCTATGGCAGTCAAGACTATCTGAAGAAACAATGAACCTATAATTTGCAATAACATCCTAAATGTATAATTGATAGCTCCTTTACACCAGAACCCAAAATAAAGAACACCTACTTGTAGGAAAAATGATCAATGTATCATGTATTAGCAAATCATAATCTATATTATCTGAATAAAGAATTTTTCCATTGTTTACTTTGAAATTCCCAAAAGTATGATGTGAATGTGGTGATATTGCAGAAGGGCAAAAAGGCAGGGGATAAGAGAACATTAACCATCTCAACTGGCTTTGAAATATACAAAAATAACCACTTGCTAACCATATCCGGTGGAGATAATGGACACAGGGATGAAAAAAAAAGGAGAGCCTTAAAGGCTTTGAAGGAGTTTGAGAGTTTCATCAGTATGCTTCTGAGGTTGGAACTGGTTGTTGAATCTGTCTGCCAGGCAATGTCCCAAACAGATCTGATGGCACTCCCCATTTCCTCACCTTATTACCCTGCTCGCTGAGTAATGTGGACGGAAGTTTGTATTTCTTTGCAAAAGCCCACATAAATTTAAAACTTCATAATCAACTTCAAGCACGATTTGCAATCAACTCACCCAAGGCTGAATCTGATGATGTCCTCCAACAAACCAAGCAAATTTACCGATGTACTTCAAGCTTTGCCATACTAGAAAATGTTTGTTGGAGAACAATCAGTATAGGAACGCTTATAAAAATTTTAAAACGGTAAAGCCGCGGGGCTATACTCTTCGGTTTCTAATAACAGTATAGCCGAGCGGCTATACTTATTTTAAATAAAAAGCGTAAAGCCGGACGGCCATACTACGATTTTAAACTCGTATAGCCGCATGGCTATACTATGGTTTTATTACTTTTAAAAAGTGTAGCCACGCGGCGCCATGCGGACCCCTTTTTATACAAATAGTATAGCCGCCCGGCTATACTCAAATTTTTTATAATAAAAATAGTATAGCCTTGCGGCGATGCGCGCCTTTTTTTTTAAATAAAAAGAGTATAGCCGCTCGGCTATACAAAAGTTTTTATTAAAAAATTGTATGGCCGGGCGGCTGTACTCGGGATTTTTTTCCTCACATCTTTTTTTGTAAATAGAGGTTTTCAGGATCTTGTTCGTCTATTGGTAATGAAGCACTGAGCATTATAAGCTGTAACAATTGAATGAAAGCAACATTTATTTGGCTTTGTGAGGAATAAATAACTTTTTTTTTTTGGATCAAGGAGAGGAATAAATAACTTGCTACAAAAGCAAATGTTAGATGGGATTTTATTAGTTTCCTGCAGTCAACAATTTTTATTTTATTTTACCTCTTGCACCCCTTCCCTTGTGATTCTTCCATCTTCATTGCTATCGGCCCTGAAAATATTCCAAATTGTAAAAATTAATGAGAAAATAATAACTTTTCTTAAACCGGCAAAATCACAAACACAAATGACAAAAGGTGAATGCTAGACGCAGTTGAACAGCATCAAACCTAATTTGTAGAGGTTGATGATGGAACACAAACAAGACACAACATAGCTTAGTTGGCAGAAGCACTTCACCTAATTTTTTAGAGCTGTTTATGGAAGGTTGAATTTGATGGAACACAATCAAGACACAACATTTGGAAAACCTTATCTCTTTTGGTCAAACTAAAGACAAAAAAAAAAAAAAAAAAAAAAAAAGGGAAAAACCCACAACCCAACCTAGGGGTGCAAGTTGGATTGGAAAATCCGATTCCGACCGATTCCGGTCCGAATATTTCCAAAAAAATCCGGCTCCGACAAATCCGAATTTCGTAAATGCCGAAATCTGAAATTTCCGAAAAAAATTGGATCGGATTCGGAATGTACATGGAACTTCCGAAATTTCTGAAATTTCCGATCCGAAATATTCCAAAATGTTCCGAACTGATTCCGATCCAATAATTCCGATATATTCCTAATATATTTCGATTTTAAAAATTCCAAATATTTGAAAAACATTCCGATCTAGAAATTCCGATTTATTCCGAAATATTTTGAATTAATCCTACAAAAGTTTAGACAACAATCAATATATTTAATTTATATGCAAAACATTTAATGCATTCCCACAATTTTTAATTTGTCCATAGTTCTGTCACAACCAACCAAAGACACAAGTTTTCTTTGATATTATTGGCGAACATTATATATACATTATACATACATAATGAAAAAAATTTAAGTACATTTAAAAATATTAGTAAAAGGAAAAAAAAAATTTGTAATGCAACCAATTTTGAATTGATCTAAATTACGTAGTGTATTGATTTTTTTTTTTCTTTTAATTCTAACTCAATTTCTTGAATAGGACTCATTGGGGTATGAGGTCATGCATTTAATTATAAACTTATTTTCTTTATAATCAATTGCCAAGGTGCTAATGTAGTACTATTTTCTTAATAATGTGAACATAAACAATAGGGGGTACCAAAAAAGTTAGGTACATCAATAGGTAACTTACCCTTAAAAAAGGTAGGACATTGACATGTTGTATCAAATACAAATTGGTATCAAACTCTTGTTCATGCATGAATCATGATTATGAAAATTAAAAAATAGCGATGATCATAGAAACACATTGGGATTGAACCCTAATAGTAAGTATGTAGTAGTATCCAAGATAAAGTATATATAACATTATTTTTTATCAAGTATATTCACATGATATATATATATATATATGTAAAATATAATATAATATAAATGTTGTACTAAAGATGAACAATACATATTCTTATATTATATTAACATAGTTTTCATTCCAATGTTAGATCTAGGTAGCTTCCAATGTTATATTATATTATATTAACATAGTTTTCATTCCAATATTAACATAGTTTTCATTCCTATGTTAAATGTTGTACTTGTAGTTTTCATTTTCTGTTTTTATTGTGGACTAGTTTAAATTTGAACATTATGTCATTTGAATGTAAACATTGGAATTCTTCTGGAATTTTTTTTCCTGTTTGGTTGGCTTAATCATGATTCACAAGAAAATTTCAAAATTTGATTTCCAATATTATTATCCGAAAATGCCGAAACTATTATCCGAAAATTCCGAAAATATTAACTTCCGAAAACTCCGATAATGCCGAAAATTCCGCATCGGAATAGAGTTAGTACATTCCGAAATTTCGGAATCGGACTCGGAACTAAAAGGTAATTCCGAAAAGCTTCGGAACGGAATTCGGAACAGTGGTTTCCGATCCGTTCCGGCCGAAAAACACCCCTAACCCAACCCAAACACCCCAAAAAACCATCCACGTGATTTGTTGAGTGCATATAAATCTTTGTGTGTTTACTTTTACCTATTTAATTTAATTTACCCATAATAATTACAAAAAAATGTATTTTCAAATGAGCTTCGCCGTATGGACCATCGATTTATTAAGAACACAATTACGAAAACTTAATCAACGGCTGAGATAGAGAGAGAAATATTGGTCACTATCTTTACCCTAGCAAATCCTTTGATCTCAAAATCAATTTCACATTCACATGTTACATCATATAATATGACCAGACCCACTCATGCAACCACTATAAATAGCTTTTCCCTCAGCTTGTTTCGGACACCAAGCAAATCAAGTATATATCAAAATATACACCTTTCAAAACCATCTCACCTTTCAAACCAAAAAAGCTTTGAAACACACCAAGATCCAGCAACTATGGCTCCAATTGTCTCCAAACTTGGTATATTGGTGCCGGTGTGCATGGCTTAGCAGCAGCAAAGTGGCTAGCCCATCACAGCATGTTTCCACTGGCAACAATGATACCAAGTTTTGAGAAGATTGAACAAGAACACTGTTTCTGATTTGCTAAAGGATAAGAAGGTCGTTTTAGTTGGCTACAAAAAATCAGCTATTGATTTAGCTCTTGAGCAAGGGCAGAACCAGGAATTTTTCAACGGATGGGCTAACTAAAGTTATTAGCTTAAAATTTAATTATTTTTTTTTTTTTTTGGTACTTACAATTTCTATTGTCTTTCTAGAAATAAAAGTAAACACTAAATCATATAAATCAGGCTAGTTCATAGCTCCATAAATTAATTTTCAATAAGTTTTAACATAAACCAAATAGGGTTTAACACCATAATGGATTGAACATCTAAGACTTTTTACCTATATTGACTTTAGATTCCTTCATGCATTCATATCATACATGAAAATTTGTTTTATGTAAAAATATTGACTAAGTATGAAAAACTCAAGATAATTTTTGGCGGCTTTTATTCCTCACACATCAAATAAGAAAAATTGATTTTATGGGATTTTAGTATGAAATATATATTGACTTAATGAGCCATCATTTTTAGCATAAATCGTATTTTGTACTAAAACCGATTTTTCATATTTTGATTTAGTGAGAATTTGATTTTCTAGTATTTTTATTTGAATTCAAATGGGGGTACTTCCTTATTTACATTGCAAACTTAAGTTGAAAATAGAAATAAGGTAATCTGTACGGTGCCACTGACTGGGCTAATATTGAAAATAAATTAAATATATAGATTATACATATTTTTTTCTTAGAAAACCACACTGGGCTACAACCCACTGTAGCCCTTCGTGTGGTTCCGCCCTTGCTCTCGAGTGTGCAGAGGCAAATCAAGGTAAATATATAGGTTTATAATTCCCATCACCTTTCATGTACTTGTTTGATTTTCAGGTCAAATTTTAAATATGTTTTCCTGTTCTGGATTGTTAGCTTTCTTGTGTTTTTTTTTTTTTTTTTTTGGGCATGCTAACCAATTAATCTTCAGAGATGATGAGCCCTGGAAAAATTTGGTAAAAGAGAATTGTAATGAAAGTAAGATAAAATGGAAAAAAAGAGAGGGTAAATTTCACTTTACTACCCTGAAGTTGATCAATGTTCAGACTTTACTACACGAAGTGTCTCACTTTCACACCCAAAGTTTCATTTCACTACAGTTTCATACCTACCGTCAGTCTTTCCGATAACAACTCTGTTAACTATTGAGGTGGCAGTAAATTGGCCACGTGGACCACTTAAACTATGTCAAAGTGAACTCAATTAAGGTGGTTATGACTACACTTTGACTGGACATGTTTTCAACACATGAATAGAATAGAATTCCACAACATCATATTTGTAAAGATGGAATTGAATTTGATCACAACACTAAGATAAAAGCTGATGTGGTTTTTGCAACTGGTTATGATGGTAATAAAAAAGTTAAGTCCATCTTACCAGAGCCTTTCCGCAGCTTGTTGGAATACCCTTCTGGTTTCACAACCTTTTACAGGTACTGGTTTTCTAAGATTTCCAGAAATTACCTAGTGTTAGAAATGTTAAAAGTGAAGAATAAAACTGTTGAATGTTTCTTCTGCGGGGCACAATTCATCCTTTGATCCCAAACATGGCTTTCGTGGGTTATCTCGAGAGTGTTTCGAACCTTCACTCTTCGGAACTGCGCAGCATATGGCTGGCTAGGCTGCTGGATAACAGATTTAAGCTCCCAAGTGTGGAGCAAATGCTTGAGCAAACAAGGAAAGAAATGGAAGTCTCGAAGAAAACAACCAGGTTCTACAAGAGGCATTGCATTTCTACTTTTAGCATCAACCACAGTGATGAAATTTCTGAGGAGATGGGGTGGACATCTTGGAGGAAGAATACTTGGTTGGCGGAAGCATTTAGCCCCTATGGCAGTGAAGACTATCTGAAGAAACAATGAACCTATACTTTGCAATAACATCCTAAATTCATAATTGACAGGTTCTTTACACCAGAACTCAAAATAAAGAACACCTACTTGCAGGACAAATTACCAATGTGTCATGTTCTATTTTATCTCAATAAAGAATTTTTCCATTGTTTACTTCTGAAATTCCCAAAATTATGATGTGAAAATATTGCAGAAGGGCAACAAGGCAGGGGATAAGAAACATAAACATGAGCTGATTGCAGAGTTTATCAACTAATTAACATAAGCAAAATACCCTCATGATCCACCATTTACAATAACATTAACAATCTCAAAGACATTACATCACTTAGAACGAAATTATTGCCATCTAGGTCATGCTGTATAATAGCCATTGGATATTCCACAAAAATTTCGACTTGAAATTTGCTTTCATAGGGCAGAAAACAACTGCCCTTTCACTTGGGACAAGTACAAACATGGCCAGCAGCATTAGTAATTATAACTGGCTTTCGAATTATACAAAAATAACTACTTGCTGACCCTGTTTTGTGGAGATATAATGGACATAGGGATGAAAAAACAAAGCAGCTAAAAACAGGATAACTTTAAAGGCTTTGAAGGAATTTGAGAGTTTCATCAATATGCTTCTCAGGTTGGAACTG
Source organism: Prunus dulcis (assembly GCF_902201215.1). NCBI lineage: Eukaryota > Viridiplantae > Streptophyta > Magnoliopsida > Rosales > Rosaceae > Prunus > Prunus dulcis. The sequence continues at coordinate 17,260,927 of NC_047656.1, read as the reverse complement.
GTTGTTGTAGATGAGTTGAACAACCCCATTCTTGTCCAGAACATAAGTCTGTCTTCCAGGCAATGTCCCAAACAGATCGGATGGCACTCCCCATTCTTTCCTCACCTTATTACCCTCGTCGCTAAGTAATGTGTATGGAAGTTTGTATTTCTTTGCAAAAGCCTACATAAATCAAAAACTTCATAATCAACTTCAAGCATGAGTTGCAATGGTTATGCATTTAAAACCATACTCAAATAAACTAAAGGTACTGTAGATATGATGAGTCTCATACTTTCTCAAAAATATAATAATCTTAACTGAATGAACTCACAATTCATTTAGACGCAAACAAACCTTAGTTATCATCTAGCAATGCTCAAGCCAGTAGAATATCTACTAAACCCAATTCTGCTGCAATTACTGCAGCATATGTCCTCCAAACAACCAAGCCAATTTACCAAAGTAGTTAAAGCTGTTCCATACTAGAAACTGTTCACATTACCTTGTGTGATGATGGGTCGTCACCACTAATTCCGACGACCTGGGCTCCAGCCTTTTTAAACTTCTCATAAGAATCTCTGAAAGCACAAGCCTAAGGGAGTATCAATTTGTCAGTGTCTGCACTAACTAAATATACAGTCTTTATCTGGTGTTGTCAGCTCAAATGTGAATTGCATATCATAACAAATTAAAGGTTACAGCAAAAATTGTTGGAGAAAATCAATATAGGATACGCTGACTGAAAAGATAACCAAGCTTCTCAGTAAGGAAATGAACACTTCAGGCTGCCCCTAACAATAAACTAAAAGGAGAATTAGAAAATGCAACAATGTCATTATGTTTAAACCTGTTTGGTGCACCCTGGGGTCTCATCAGCAGGGTAGAAATAGAGAACCACAGGCTTTCCTTTGAACTTGGAGAGACTCACAGTTTTTCCATCCTGATCTTTCAATGTGAAGGCTGGTGGAACCTTACCCTTGTCGACCTGTCAAGAAACATATAATCATAATCAATCAACAAAGAAGTAGCCATAGCCCACAAAACACTCAACATATCAGAAAATGTGAATTAAGCAATGTACTTTAGCAGCACAAATAAACATCTTTCCAGAAGAAGAAGAAAAAGGGATTGGCAAAGAGGAGGAATTGGAGAGCTTGAGGCCATAAAATTGAGAATGTGATGAACTTGAGACAATTGGGAGGCTTTTCGAAGATGGGTTGTTTCTAGGAGTTTGAGTGGGGAGCACAGAAGGGAAGTGGTGCTTAGGAAGAGAAAGGGAAGCCATTAGATGCAAGTTTAGAACCAGAGAGATATATCAAGTGTGTCCTAAACTTGTGCTTTGAAACTTTGTTTTTGTTGTTAATTTGCTTACATCTGTTTGAGGAAGATAAGGGAGGGAGAGAGAGGGAGAGTGTTGCGAGTGTTTTGGGTGTTGGGGAGAAAATGGGGATAGATTGGCTTTTCAGCGTGGACGATTTCTGACCCCAACCTTCTATTACTAGTTCTACTTCTAGTTCTACGTCGACCAGCCAAAGAGTACAAATTTGCTAAATACAGTAAAGTAACAAATAAAAGCACAAAACGACTACAAATAGATGAAATAGAAAATAGTCAGTAGGGTAAAACTTTTGCACTCGTGATTGAGTTTAAACTTTAAACCAAAGCTCCTAGGAAATTAATACATGTATAATAATAATAATAAATTAATAAAGTAAATACATATGTGGCTACTTAACTGGACCAAGCCCAAGTGGCTGGGCCCAAGCCAGTTTTGTTTTGGGCCTTGAGCCTCCTGTGAAAATTTGGAGGGGAGGTGAACAAATTTGACATCTTCAAGAGAACAAAGCGTGCTCAATTCAGTGCTCTAAATCTGAATCGGGCATTGAGGAGGCAGTGTTGAACCCGGCGAGTCAAAATCAGTAATAAACCCGAAACCCCTCAAAACTCATATCTTCAAGAATGGAATGCATAATGAATGTTGTTTCTGTATTGTGAACCGAATAAGGTGTTCTGGGTTTTAGGGTTCTCTGCGTTGTCTCTGAAAACATTGAGTTATGGAGGGTTTGCAGAAGTTGCTTGGCAAAGTCTCAAAAGACCCACCAAAATTGGGCAACTCTTCGTCTTCGTCCTCGTCTTCATTTGACACTCACAGTGCCGGTGAAGGTCTAGCTGCCGCTTTGTCTTCTTCTGATCAGTCTCGTATTCTATTCAACAGACCTGCCAGGTACCTCTGCATACCAATCTCTCTTCTCCTTCCTTTTACTTGTTCTGCTTAGCCCCCTTTACAGTTTCATTTCATTAGGGTTGCGTTTGTAATGGTCTCTGTGAAACCATGAAGGGATTTATTTGCAACCAACAAATGTGCTCTCCAAATGGAGAAATGGGATTTTCCGAAAATTGGTTTGGTGTTTTTGAAGCTGTGAATTGCATGGATGCCTTCTAACTAAGTTTTGGCAATTGTTTTTAGAGGAGTTGAGGTTGATGCTTTTTGGATATAAAATGTTTTGACAAACAACATGCAGTAAATGTTCTAAATTACAACAAAAGAAAAAAAAAAGAAAGAGAAATTTATGAAGGCTCGTTGGATGTTGTCTTTGTTTTCCTCTTCTTCTTCTTACACTAAACTGGCAACATTCCCATGTCTACTTACAGGCAAGTAGTATCACTGTGGACGTGTTCAAAGCTTTGTACACTTTGCTTTGTTGCTGGAATTGTTGTTGGATATACACTGAAGCGACGTGTCCGAAGCTGGGCTTCCAGACTACTCAAGAGAATCAAAGATGAATGATTGCAGCCGGATCTCTTTGTATTAATCTGCTTAATATATCATCGTCCATAGATAAATGATTCTGCAACAATAGTTTTTTGCTCTCGAAAGGGTGCAATTTTGAGAAGTTATCAGCTGGAAAGGTATCATTTTTTGTTGGAACTTTGTATTGTATTGGACGACATTTCTACGTATATGACAAACAATTGCATTTACATCTTTCTGAGCTACGATCATTATACAGATATAATTATTTTCCTGTATCGATAATCAAAATGAGTAGAAAAGAATGGCTGCTTGGTCTTTTGATGATGGTTCTCTAGTTTTAAAAATACTCCTTGTGGAACTCAAAACGTGTGGATGTCTTGTGACTGAGCTCGTGTGATAGCACCTTCAGCTCCTTTGCCAACATTGGCATCCCACAGTAGAATACCCCTGCAAATTAACTGGTTATTCTGATTTCTGTGTTTCCTGTTTCATTATTTTAGCAGATATGATTTTGATTCGTAAAAGCAAGAAACACGAACTCATGCAAACTTGTGTCGGTTATGTTTTTGACAATTTAGTTTTGGTAGAATATATTTACCTACTGTAGAATATGGATGCTTGGAAGCTATCTTGGTAAACACTTCTTTCCAATTTGGTCTTGCGAAGTGAGTTCTTACCTGCATCGCATCAATATAGGAAGGGTCATTAATTGCTTAAGAACATAATTGCTTTGTCAACTGAAAACGGTGATGAAAGATCATACTCGGGTGCCAGATAGGATGTCGACACCATGTTTGGCATGGTTGAGAGCTTGGACCATTGTGATTAGAGTTGACCTTGCGTCACCCTCTTCGTAGACACTCGTAAGGTAGTTGTGCAGTTCAATCTGACCCTGCAACAAACAAGAAGAGCATAACGAAGTCACTTAGCAGATCATCCCAGACGAATATAATTATAATGTAAAATGATTAACAGTATAATGTAAAATGATTAACAGTCAAGGTTTACTTTCTGATCCATTTCTGCAATCTCATCCATGACTCCTTTAAACCACTCAAAAGAGCCAGGCTCTCTGGTAACCCAATAGAAGTGAGCATTTGTATTCCTCTGTGGTTTCTTCTTGTCCCCGGGTGTCAAACTTGAAGATGTAAAACTGTTCTGGCTGTCTTCTGATCTACTAGTTTCTGTATTTGAATTCTAGGTCATGAATGCATTATACCTTAGTACCCCAGAAGAGAGAAATTGATAAAATTTCCGAAATATTGTGTTTAGAAAGAGTATGAATTGTACCATTTGTTCTTCTGCTGTTTTCGTGCTGTTAAGTAGATCTCGAAGGATGCTTATAAAAGGGGTAGCTCCAATCCCAAGTCCGACGAGGAGCAAGACGTCATAGTTCCGGTATTCCTGTGCTGGTGCCCCATATGGACCGTCTACAAACAATCTGGGTTGGCTGCATTGATGTTCATCTACTACATTAATGTTCCCATACATACGCTGAACCTAAATCTCAGAAGGTAAAATTGCTTAGGTTATATACCCTCTCTGATCCAGATTTCCTATATGAACAAGTCTAGCTTGATGATCAACAGATGTTGAATCATCTCCCTCAGCAATGACTCGCTTCAATTCTTTAGTCCAGTCGCCTACTGTTCGGATGTGAACACTGAGGTGATCATCTCCTGGTGCTGAGGTAATGGAAAATGGGTGCCTGAAATTTATAAACAAATGGTTCAGTAATTAGTGCATGATAACATTTTCCTCAAAATGGTTCAGTATGATGAATTTAGTGGAAATCACACTCACCATTCAAATGGGGAGATTGTTGGGCATTGCAGAAATATGTATTGTCCACTTTTGTACTTAAACCCAGGCGGTTTGGACATGATTAAGCTAATGACATTTCCCGGTAGGACCAAAACCTGTTTAAGACACTCGGATAGCAATAATCTCTTGTTAATTTTTTCAACTGCAAACAACTCAAAGCATAAACAAATAGATTTGAGTAAAACACTAAAATAGCTTACCTTTAGTATCTTAACTGAATAATGCTGTGATCTGCATGTTCGCACACTGCGTTCTGCTATATAGAGCAACAACGGAACAGAGATGTACATCCATGTCTGCAAAGTAGAAAGGCATCAATAATTTCTGAGTCATAAAGTAAATCTTGTTTTGTAATTTTTACTGTCAAATTTCGTACCGTTTTCTCGTACCACTTGTGGGCCAAATACAAGCAGCTTCCATGGATGAGGAGCAAAACGTAGACCAGACCTAGCAGATGATGAGAATACCAGAACGCATTAAATCCAGTCAACTTGTTGAAGGGCGCAGGAAGCCTCACCATGTTCCTCCGAAACCGACGTGCTGCTAGTGTGAATGAGATGGCTATTAAAATCACCATTAAAATTCCAGTCACGCCCTCAGCTCCAGTGAGCAGGAATTTGTAGGTTGGCTTTGTGCCATGGAAATCAGAGGAAAGTGGGGCAAATTTTTCTGGAGATGAGTTTACCAGGCGAGGAAAATCGCATGTCAGATGGTTCCCGGCATGAACGATTATCCCAACGGCTATAGCAAATGCAATTATCTGCAGCACAATAAGGAAAACAAAATGTCAAATATTTTTGTGACTTGAATGAAAAACAATTGGGAAGTTCATGCACCCTTTTCAGTGTTGATTTTCACATTGTCACGTATACATTACCTTGTGGAAGTTAATGTTGTCATCAAATGGGATGAAGGACCTAGCCCTGGTGGACCGGAGCCACGTCAGCGTGTTTCGACAGACCGGTAGGAGGATGAGAGCCATGTTGAGCTTGAGAGTCTCTCCAGCCCCTTTGGCCACGGGCAAGCAATAGCGCATGACCTGAAATGCTGCCCTGTTTTTTCTGTACTGGTAGAATTTCCAGGCAAAGAGAGAAGCCATAGCAATAACCCACAACAGTATAATCCAACCCCTCTGCCAATTCTCCAGCATGAAACACTGAAGCGAACGGCTCAGTCTACGAAACAGGTTCTTGGGCATAAAGGAGCTCAGGTTCTGGCTCCAAGCCACACTTGCTGTGCTCAGTGGCCTGCTATAGTTTATGTAGACGTCTCTTTGTAGAAGCAGTGCTTCCAATTGCCATAACTGATTAAAGGGCAAAAGTACATTAAGAGACACTAATTGACTGATCAAGACCCAGAATTAAGACTAATGACTTGTTTTAATTTACCTCAATGTAACCGAGGTTTTCAGGGTCGAGTTCTTCCATTATTAAGGAAGCATATTCTTCAGCTTGTTCTTTGAGCTTAGATAGCTTGTTTGCAGAAGCACTGAGCATTATAAGCTGTGACAATTGAATGAAAGCAGCATTTATTTGTCTTTGTGAAGAATAAACAACTTGTTAAAAAAGCAGTATTAGATGGGATTTTATTAGTTTCCCTCAGTCAACAATTTTTATTTTTTTACCTCTTGCACTCCTGCCCTTGTGATTCTTCCATCTTCATTGCTATCGGCCCTGAAAATATTCCAAATTTGAAAATATTAATAGGAAAATAATAACTTTTTCTTAAAGCAGCAAAATCACAACCACAAATGACAAAAGGCAAATGCTAGACGCATTTGAAAAGCATTTAACCTAATTTTTTAGAGGTGTTTATGGAAAGGTAGCTTGAATTAGATAGAGCACAAACAAGACACAACATAAGCTTGTAACCCATGGGCCAAAATTCATCACTTTTGGTCAACTAAACACAAAAACACACACAAAAACAATGCGCAACTGCAAAGGCAAAACCCACCCAACCCGAACACCCCAAAATAGACTAGAGCTAAACCATCCACTTGATTTGTTTTTGTTGAGTGCATAAATCTCTGTGCGTTTACTTTTACCTATTTAATTTAATGTACCCACAGTAATTTTAAAAAAAATTTAAAAATGAGCTCCACCGTCTGAACCGTCGATTTGTTAGAAACGCAATTACAAGAAACTTAATCAACGGCTGAGATAGAGAGAGACCCACATGTCAAAGAAAATTTGAAGGCGCGCGTCAAAGCTGTTGTCCGAAATTTGCAACCAAAACTCGCGAAGCTCCTCTTTCGTAATTTTGGTGATGTTCTGCCCCCTCCTCCTCGCCAATGCGTCAAATATCCCCACCGCAAACTCCTCCGAGTCCACCATCCCTTCAAAATACGTCAAATTTCCTTTTCAATTTTCTCGGTAACCAAACAGAAAATTTAAGCTCATTGAATTAGTTAAGAGAAACTTACCTATGCATTCACCGAAGTCTGGTCTAGCTAGCAAGCCGTCGTCGGCGAGCGACTCGAACCTCGCCTCCACTTGCTTCCACAGCTCCTCGGCTCCATTTGCGCCGACAGTCGTCCTGCTAATGAATCTTAGCCCGTCGAGAGCTCTCCGCGCGCTCGATCTCTTCCGTTGAAGCTTGGCTTTGAGCCGGCGAGCGTCGCGAGCAGAGAGAGCGAACTCCAGCGACTCGGAATTTGACGCTGTGGTCCTCGAAGACGCCGATCTCAGCCACCCGAACGTCCGCCGAATTCTCCTGGACGTCGCCGACATGCTCCGCTGCAGAATCCCGTCTGCCGCGGACATGTCGTCGGACGCCGGCGCGACGCTGCACAAGACAATCTCGTCGTTGTCGTCGTTGAGCTCTAAAGTCACTTCGACCAAGTCCTGGCTGAGGTCGCTGAGAAACTTAGGCAGCATTGCGCCGCCAACGGACGACGTCGTTTCCTCCGGCTGTTCAAACCGGTGGCCGTTACTGGACCGCTTTGGACTAAACGACGCCGTCACCTTCTCGGTCGTCATTTATTTTGGTAAGTAATTAAAACGATCAGTAGCGTTAAGGTTTGGTTTTGTTGTGTTTGGGGTTAAAGTGCGGTGGGTGTGTAGAGCGAAAAACAAGACATGCGCCTCGCAACCGATTCGTCTCTCTCACTCACGCCATTTCAACTCTTTTGTGTAGTTGAGATTTTGGTCATGAATCAATCAACGAAACCAATTTGTCTCCACTTAAATATCTATTATTGTATTCATAATTTGATGAGATAAATAAATAAATAAATAAAAATAAAAGTTTGGTGGTTTTCTGAAAGAAAAAAGAAAAGAAAAGTACGTACTATACTTAATTTTCATGATACGTACTCCCTCATTTTTGAGTTTGAGATATTTAAGTGGAGATGGGATTTATCATATATAGGAGGAGTTTGGCATCTACAATTTGAGAAGAAACTAAGTTTATGTTCATCAACAACACTAAGTAAGTGTATTTCTGAAGACAAAGCATATAATCTAAACGAAAAGGAAAATTCCCAAAAGACAAAAACCCTAAAAATATATCGTTTTCCACCAACCACACTCTTGAGTCTTGACTTTTACATTTCAACTTTAAGTTATTATTCTAACAATAATTAGATGCTTGTAGTAGTTATTATCAACTTGTGTTGTCGTATTGTTAGACTTTGAGAATTATAAAATATTACAGTAATATGATTACGTGGTATATCTTGTACACGTGTTATAATATGAGCGAATAACATAATTTATTTAACTATATATCAAAGATGAATATGGTGGTGTCTATTTTCAGACAGTTTTATTTGTTGGAATTAATAGTTATTCAAATGTAAATAAAATAGAATTGCAAAGGAGATAGCCAGATAGTTTTTTTTATAGTAAAATAATGATGGAAGAGTGAGTAAGAAACAGCTAATACACGCAGAATTTAAGGTGATTCTTGCCTTCACTGAATAATCACTGAAATCGGAGACTTGTTTTTATCCAATGCTACACTTTAACCTCTTATTTGTAAACTTCTTGTTGAACCGTCAGCCTCAGACTTCCGTCCACAGATTCAACCAAAACATGCATGCATGCCTCTTTTTATTCTATACCTAATCATTTCTTTTGACTAGTTAATACGTACCTATATAACTTAATTAATACATATCTTACAAGTATCCGTAATTGATAAATTCTATCTATATCCGGTTTGGTGTTATGTTGAAGTAAGAAATGAAAGGTAGATCGGAGTTGAAGGATTTTTCATTCTTCTAAGTACTTGTAGGTTGGAGAGTCATGACCACCGGAGACTTGTATGTGGCTCCGTCATTTGCCGAGATTGTTGAGTTTCATTTTCAGCATTACGATATGACTCTTTTTTCTCGGAATGCATTAATTTGTACTCTCGTTGAATTTGTTGCTTGAAAAAGACCCTATTTGAGAAGATGCTTGAATTGTATATACTCTTTGATTCTCTGAACTAAAACTCTTAGCTATATGGATCTAATGATTCTTTTGGAACGTTGAAAGTTAAATTGTGGGTGTCTGCTGTCGGATCTAATTAGAGCATATAGCTTCAAGTTGAATATGTTAACATTCCCTTAGATTTTGAACAAGTGATTTCAGAATCACGTCACATTCAATTCAGGTGCCTCTTCAAAATTCGAAACTATCAATTTCACACTAGCCTATATATATTAACTAGATTAATAGTTGTTGTGATGCCTCGATCATGTTCAAACAAAAACTATTTTGTTCAATTAATTTAGATTAGAGTATGTATATGGAGATCGAATATAGCTAACAAACTAAATACTTTACCATTAATTCATTGACTTTGTTATTGATTTTTGTTAATACTATTCTTTATTTTCTTGTATATGTGGCGGGATATATGATAAGAGAATAACAAATATATAATATTGCTTTTAAAAAATATGTGTGGAGAAACCACATATATGGCAGAACACCATGCACACAACACGAACTAGCTAGCTTGTTAGGAATGTAAAATACATATGTTGGTACTTTTATTTATTTATGAGGAAAAACGATAGTCTAAATTACAGAGAATAAGTTTTTTTATATATTTAATTTGTAAATTAAATTTTTTTTTCATTGTGTTAGACCTTGTTAGCAATATATATATGTTGGTGCTCTTAAATAATATATATAAAAGAGGGCAGAAATAGAATAATCTTGACTTAACGTCGTGTATATTTTTTTTGTTTGATATGATTCTCTTATCTTATTGCTAAGTCTTGTTATTAAAAGGGTTCGTGTCTTCCACTCCTGCCGCCCATGAGGCAGCTCCTCCTTCCTACCACTTACACTTCACATCAAGATAGAGATTGGTGATTTGGTGGTGCCCTTCAAGAAATTAATAAACGCACCAAAATCATGTGAAACAGATTTGATATTTACCTAATTTAATCCATATATGTTGCTTAATGTAAGTTTAATTATATATGTAAGTGAACAAGTGGTCAAATTGAAATTTACATTACATCTATAACGTGGTTGCCATCTAATTATTAGTTAAGATCTTAAGACATCATTAGCTAGCCTAACATGAATATCGTACAGTATGCTAGCTGAGCTCGTAGTACTGCAAGCTTGCAAATTAAGAAAGACAAGACAAGACAAGCTCTCGTTTGTTGCGGTGGAAGTTGACCATATTGTCTTCACATACACTGTTCTCTGAGGTGTCTTTTGGGAATGTTTTTATAAGAAGTACTGAGATTAGTGCTTTTGCTAGAAGTGTTTTTATTAGAATGACTTTCAAATTATTAAAGATCCAAGTGCGTTAAGAAAAAAATAAACATATATTTGAGAGTGCTATTCTAGAAAATATTTTTATGATTGAGAAATAGTTTTAAGTTTTTTTATTAAACGTTTGTCAAAAAGTACTGAGTTATTTCTAGATGCATTCCTAAACATACCCTAAGCCGATATTTAGATTGAGCCACAAATAAATAGAAGGGATTCTCTGGGGGAACATTTTCAGATAAAGTTAGGTAACGAATGACATTATGAAATTGCTTAGGTCGAACTTAATTTGCATGTCACTCCTCAGCCGTTGCTTGATTTGTCATAATTTCATGTCATCCAAAACTTTTGCATGCTATCTATATATCTCATCTGAAAGCCATAGCTCACGGGCACCACAAACAGATGCCACAAATTTTTTTTAATGAGAGAAGCAACTCAACCAACTCATTGACTTTAAAATTTTTGATTAAAGATGCATCGAGAGCTTTCAAGTACAAAATTTTCTCGTCAATGTTAGGACATCAAATTGTAAAAATTCGGACAGTTTGTACTCTTATTAACTTTTTGCTGTAATATGAAAAGTATAATTTCCATTATGACCTAGCTTGTACTCTCTCTCTCTCTCTCTCTCTCTCGTACTGCAAATATTGTACTAATAAGCAACGAAAAAAGAGAGATTTCTTGGGAAGCATTTTGGTAAATTAGGTAGACCCTATCAATCAACTAGAAAGAAATTAAAAGGGCATGTATGTCTTAAGGTGGACATTTTGATGGTGATGCATACATAAATGGATGGCTGAGACCTGAGAGAGGCTGTGGCAAAATCTAAGTTCCCAAGCAAGTGTCGTGAAATGACACTGACACAAAATCTATAGGTTGAGTTTAGTAACCTAGTAGTCCACCAAGTCATTTAATCCTTCAAACTCAAGTCACTTCGTGTGAATCGTGTCCTTTCTCATTTCAGGTCATTTTATTTGCAAGTCTCCAATCTCTAAATTGCCTGAAACCTAAGCAAATAATAATAAAGATAAATTATAACCAGGAACATATAAACCAATATGTATGTAGGAGTTAATTTTCAATCAAATTGTATTTCCTGCAATGAAAACTGAAGGGAAGTTAATTAGGTGAAGCCATGTTCTAGAATTATAGATGAGGATATCCCATGCATAGTAGTAGTACCATTAGACACATTGTTAGCATATAAGTAAATTAGGAGGCTGATGAGCTTTTTGGGCTAACTTGAGATTTGGAGTTGAATATGGTATGAAAATCATTCATCTCAATCTGGCCCAAATCACAACAAAAACTTCCCTAACCACAAAGGCTAATTAGTGTCCCAAGTCCAGCATATCATTTTAAAAAAATTCTCTAAAACGTACGTAAACACATGGTGTTTTTTTTTTTTTTTTTTTTTTTTTTTTTTTCAGGTGAACCCAAATAGAAGTTTAAAAACCACAATTTCTTTAACACTTAAGGCTCATTTGGGAGTAATTCTGTAAAAGTTAAAAGCGCTTTCTGACAACCAAAAGCTCTTCTAACAGTGTTTGGCAGAAAAGTCTAGAAGTACTTCTAGGTTATAGATTTGCTTTCTCGAGAAGCACCTATCATGTGCTTTTCGATTTTTAATGAAAATTTCAACATTTTTATAATAAAAACGCTTATGAGCAGAAATACTTCATAAAGAAGTAGTCTCAAACGAGCCCTTAGATTTTCAACAAGTCCAAAATACTCCATCATTTTTCAATATATTTCATCACGTAGCTTCTACTAACTTGGAAGCTTAACATGTTTTTCCTCTCCATCCTTATCAACAAATATGACGCCTATCCTTGGAAGATAATTCATGTAGTTGAGATGAAAGAGCATAATAATCTCACTCAACCAATGCACGAACATGAAACAAAACAAAAAATATAAGAGGGTCGGTCGAACTTTTGAACCTTTAGACATACATTTTTTATTTAGTAAGCAAATGTAAAGTTTACACATACGAATTGGAAAAAATGTGGGGTGGGTAATCACATGTAGAAAGGGTTTTTGGTGTGATAAAGAAAATAAAAGGGGGTTTTGGCAATAATCATGCATACCTGTTGTTGTTTGTTGTATCACAACTATCCAATCCCATCAACCAACCAACCAAACACCCTTCTCTCTCCGCTAGCTATCGTTCGCTGGTCTTCTTTTCTTTAGAGTTTGTTTTTATACACTTTTTACACTTTTTACACTTTTTAGTAATGTAATGTAATGTGTGGGTGACCAGTTGCTTCAATTCCTCAAATGTTAATGGTCGGTTCTATTTGTCAATGGAGCCCACTCACCAAATGCTTTCTTGCTTAACAAAAGAAAGAAAAAAATACACCTTTTGCAAATTGACCTAAATCGAATCAAATCATCTTAAATTAGTTGATTTCTCTCGTGATATTTGCCAAAACATAATCAAATTAACCGATTATATCGTAATTAATTCAGCTATAATTTTAGACTGAAACCGATCCTGGACTGTGCCCACCCCTCCCCTACAAATTATCGTTTTTTGCAAACATTTGTGTAGTATTGTTAATTTCCATCCCATTTTACTAAAAAGAAAATAAGAAAACAAATAGGATCAGTAATGACTTGGCATGGGACCCAAGTAAGCGGCGCTTGTGCTGTGGAGATTCCTCCTAGCACGTGGACGCAAAACTCAGAAACAAGAAAAGCAAGGCGATGCCATAAATCACACGACACGTAATAAAATTTTGTAAATTCAATCAACGAAGTTCAATCAAAGTCAAAAGCCATGGCTATAAAGATGCTCTGCTTTCTTTTCTTAAGATCTCTTCTCATCCTTCCTCCTCACTCACAAACAACACAACAACAACAACAACAACTATTCATTTCATTTTCCACTTCACCAACATTACAAATATATATATTCATCCATATTTGTATTTGTATTTATCTTTGTTTTTGGGTTTATAGAATTAGAAGAGGCCGTTAGGTTTGTTTGGTTGCCAGGAAAACCGAAAAAACAGAGTCCACCGAAATCGTAGGTGGAGCGAGTGAGAAAGGAAAGTTTTCCTCCGAAAATTGATGGGAACACAGAAGTAGTAAAAAACTCCCAACTTCATTTTCCATTTTCTCTTTGGGATGGGATTTATTGTCAATATTATTAGAAACACTTAGACTTCCTTGAAATTTTTTTTTCTCTCTGTTTGGAGAGCTCGCTCTGTGTATATCCTTCCAAAGCTCCATGGCGTTTCTTCTTCGGGTTTGCAGCTGATATCCTCCCCATCCTCGGGTATTTACAATTCTACATATTGATACATAAATATTTGTATAACACGTATTTTCATGTTTGTTCATATTTGTGTTCATGGATTGAAATTGAATTGTCATTATCTTTAAAAATCTGGTGCATTTTACTTACTTTTTGATGGTTTTGGTGTTTTGGGTTGATGGGTTTTTTTTTTCTGAACCATTATACATGCAAGTTGTGTTGGTAGAGTAATTGGGTTTTCCAGTTGACAGATCTTAATGATATGTATATAGGCAGCATTGATGCATTTGACATGGAACTGAAATTTCCATTCCTATAGAGAGAGACAAATTCCTCTCTCTCCTTTGCTTTAATTTTGTTAGACACCTGTGATTTGACAAAGTGTTTCAAATCTGACTCTTTGTTAGCCCAAAAAGGAAGAATTGAGATGAAGTACTATTGTATTGATTCAAATTTCAGAAGGAAAGAAAAAATATTTTCCCTTACAGAAACATAAAAAATTACCCATGTTGCTATAATCCTAGAAATCAATGAGGAACTGGTTGAAGTTGGGAACTTGGTGGATTTTGGTATGTTTTCTTATAATGATGATGATTTGAATCAATCCTTTCACAGTGCAAGATCTGATGAGACCTTGTTGTCTGGAATCGGACACTGTATTCTGTGTTGGGATTCTTTCAACAATTGTGGTAAACATCGAGCAATGAATGACAATGGTAGCGGCAAGTTGACCGGGATCAGGCAGATTGTCAAGTTCAAAGAAATCCTGCAGAAGTGGCAAGTTGTCACGCTCGGCTCGAGGGCAAACAGCCCCCGAGCCAGCACCCGCTCTGATCGAGGGGAGGGCACTCCTCGTCGTGGGGAGGGCATGCCTCGTCGAGAGGAAGGCGCTTCCCATATAGAGGAGGACACTCCCCGTTCTGATCGAAATCGAGGGGGAATTTCACCGGCAATTAGCAAGAGGCTAACAAATATTATTTGTGATTCGGACGAGGATAACGGCCACAGTCCCGAACCGCCAGCAGATGTTCCCGAAGGGTACTTGGCGGTTTATGTTGGACCGGAGCTTCGGAGGTTCATCATTCCCACTAGCTACCTCAGCCACTCCCTTTTCAAAGTATTGCTGGAGAAGGCTGAGGAGGAATTTGGGTTTGATCATAGTGGCGGGCTCACCATCCCATGTGAGACTGAGACCTTCAAGTACCTCCTGAAGTGCATGGAGAACCATCAGAAAGCTCACCCTGATGAAAGCCCAGGTGAAAATCAATTCATCTTTTTGTATATTGAATTTTAATTCTGAAATAGCCCCTTGATCTGTTTTCCATTTGATAATTGGTTTTGTTGGTGGTTATTGCAGCTGGAAACTGGAAACTCATTCAATGAAGAGTTAGTAATTGTGATGATGTTCTTAGTGGTCCAGGTTTTAGGGCTGATTTTCTGTGTTGTAAAGAGCAGGGTCTCCTTGTATGCAGACATCTTTTTTTATTCTCTTTTTGTTTTTAATTAACAAACAATAGGAGAAGTTGTTTAGTTAGATATTTTGATGCTGTGGTGGTGCCTCCAATTTGGTGATAGAGTGGTGATTATTTTCTCTGATTGAATGTGACCTACATCTGATGTTTGATCAAGTATGAAACACATTTGTCCTCTCCACTAAAATATATGCCAATATTACTTAATTTACTAATTAATATATGGCTGTGATAGACAAATTGTAGAATATTTTCAAGTGATATATATCTCATCCGGATGTTCGCATGTTATTATCGTAGTTTATGTATATACAGTCCTGATCTCTTGGACCCCTGTAGTCCAAGAGATTTATGGTCACTCACCGTTGGATGTAAATTCAACGTTTCACTCATTTATGACTTGAATCGGGTAATAATCATTTATGTCATATTGCATTTATATATATCATTTTGAACCATTTGATTAATATCCAACGGTGGGTGACCACAATCTCTTGGACTCCTGTGGTCCAAGAGATCGGGACTGTATGTATATATACATAGTTGCTTTCAGTCTTTAAGAATGAGAGATCTTCAAGTGTCTGTTGCCCTAAATATTATTATGCAGACATATCTGATTCTTTCTCATTTTGTCAATCTTGGCACATGCATAAGTGTGAAGACCTCCACTTCATGTACTATAATGTTCTCTCTGTCTCAATCTGCCTGCACATGGTTCCAGGATCACAATCATTAAAATTCATAATTGTTTTTAATTGGTAGTTGTTAAGGTCTTGTTCAATATTATGTATATAATCTGATGGCAGTTATCATGTGAAGGACTAAATCAAATTGCAAGCATTATTTTAATGCCCCATTGGTATTCATAATTCATAGATTTGGTCCTCTTTCATTACTAAAAGAACTCAAATTTTGTAGGACATGACCCACTTGTGTGGAGTCCAGCAATCCACCTCTATGAATGATATATACACATGTATATAATTATAATATTGTTGGGATCAGATTAAATTCAAAGGTTAATTAAACTGTTTGAATCCATTTACAACCGTGAAAGCACAATTAAGGGGAGAGAAAGGAGAAAAAACTTGGTTGCAACAGGGTTAGTACTGTTTCGCTATTTTCGACCAATAATGTTATGTCACGTGGAAGTGTTGTCACACGTGTCATAGCGTTATTGGCCAGAGATAACAAAATGGTGTTATCTCCGTTTTACAAAATTCTTTCTCGAGAGAAAGAAGCTTTTCCGACGCAGCAGAATCATGTATGTATTTGATATCATAGAAAACTAATCATTCATATTAAAAGGCTTTGAAAATTCCATTTTAGTAAAATATATGTACTGATATTTAAAAAGAAGAAAAAAAACTGAAATATTGGTCCCAATTTTCACTGCAGAACCGGCTTTGTTACAAGGTTTACAAACCCACCTACATACAACATTTATATATCTAAAGTTGAGAGCTTGGGAGGTGGGAGAACCCACTTTGTTCCTCTGATAAAAGTCATGCTGAGGAAGGGCTTTGCTTCTTCATCAGATAACATCTTTGCATACTTGACCCGACCCGTTGAGCTCGAACCCGGTCCCATACACTTGTACTCTCCATAATACACAGTCCTAATAATAATGCAAAATAAGTTACGTATAAGAACATTATTATTAGCCTACGCTTGAATTAGGATGGTGCTTACTTGTCGCGCTCAGAGTGCTTGGCGTCAGACCATCCTTGGCTGTCGATGAGAGATCCCATGTACGTGTAAGCAAACACAACCCTAGCTCTGTCCCTCCAAGCCCTCCCAAGAAATGTGTCACCCGTCCCTGTTATGTTGCAATGCACAAACGCAAACCCACTGTCGTCTGCCGCATCTTCTCTTGCATGTGCTGTTATCACCCCCATTCCATTTGCCACTGAATGTATCCTATTCTTCTGCAATTTTAATATTAATAAGTATGATTATATCTGGATTTAATTATGAAAACTCTAATTGGGTTAAATAAGTAATGAATTACCACGTAGAGGGATTTCCCATTGCCAAAGATGAAATCAACAGTGCCTTGGATGTAGCAGTCCTTGAAGAAATGCCTCCCCCTATCGTCACACAACGTGTCCTGAAACCCTATGAACCTGCAGCTGTGAAACGCTGCCTTGTCCCCTGATATTCTCATCGCCACCGCCTGCGCCCCCGGCCTTTTCCCGTCCGGCATTGGAGCCGAATTCTACACACACAAACACAGAATAAGCATGCATATGCATATGCCGCGTGTAAATCATATGTGAAATAAATAGATAGGATGATTACAATTTCAGAGCTCATCATTAATTAAACTGGTAGCTAGCTAATTATTCATATTGAAGCTAATGGTCACATGCTTTACACTGCCTATATAATTATGGCTTTTGGCTTTCTCATTACAAAAAGCTGCCATCTTTTCATGGCTACATGAGCATTTCATGCTGTTTTACAGTACTGGCCAATTTTATTCACCAAATCAAACAACCAACAATTAATATCATAATATGTATATATAATTTCATTGATCACATTAATTGTGCAATTAATTTGATTAAAGAAAGTTTAGCATTGCTGATGCATCTGCAGTGTTTTCAAAGCGAAACCAAAACCAAAACGCTCCAAACACTCTAAATCCATTTTAGGAAGTGGTCCTAAATAATAGCTAGCTATAGCCATTGTCTTCACATTTTCTACCACTCTAATCTCTCTCTCTCTCTCTCGCTCCCCCTTTCCCTCATGACCTCATCGCTCAAACTAATCCCCAAAAATGGCAAGCATGCCATTCTGCTCTCACTCTCTCAAAGTGACAGCTTGCAGAGAGCAAAAGCAATGTGAATTAAAACGCACATGCAGAGATGAAAAACGACATCAGAATTAATATTAGCAAAACGGCAAGTCATATAATAACGTATTATTATTACCACGAACGCAATGTTGACGGCCACGAAGTAGTCGGCATCGATGGCCACCGTGGCACTATCCCACGTCCCGTACTTCAACGCCGTGCCGTCAAACGTGATCGATGGCACGTCGTTCTTATCCCCGTAAAAGGTCACGAACGGCCGCGACGCGTCGACCAGAATCTTCTCTCTGTACTCACCCCCGCCGATGAACACCACGACGCGACGCTTGTTCCACGACGGAATGCTGTTGACGGCGTCAGTGACTGTTTTGAAGTCTCCGGTGCCGTCTCTCTTGACGGTTATTATTTTGAAGGCGTACTCGGCGGAGAGCAATTTAGAGTCGAAGCGAAGAGTGGCTTGGGTGGCCTTGCGGTTGGCGTAGTCCCTCATGTTGTGGACGATCCACGTGTCGAGTTGGGAGAGGTGGGGAGGGATGAGGTTCGGATGAGTCAGAACGAGCTGCGGTGAGGTTGTGATGATCGTGATCATGATGATGGTGATGAGGTTGGGAGCAAGAAATGGTGCCATTAGTGAATTCTTGGGTTTCTTTTGGGTGTTGTGGGTTTTTGAGGTCTTGAAAATGGAGGTTTGGTGTGATTTGATTGATTGATTGATGGATGGGAAGGGTTTTATAGGAGGAACAGAGAATGAGACGTACAGACACAATGCTATGCGTGCAGCTTGTTCCCGAATTTCATGGGTTTGGTTTTAGTTGAGTTATTGGATTCTTGTATATGCATATATTAGCCTGTGTTGGTCTTGCACACAATTCTCTCACGTTAAACTTCTTCTTGTGTGCATGGACAAAGTCACATGATCAGGGCTACGCGATTAGTTTCGTGAAAGTAACATTGTATACGATCGAGAATTTATAGTGAGAGTGGATTTGTGATAGGTAAATATCTAAGGTAGATGCTGGTTTATGAGTGCCAAAGAGGTGGGGAGGTTGTGGGGTTTTCGGTAAAAGGAGGGATTGGGTGGGCAAAGAGAAGAAGCTGGTGTGTGACAAGTAATAGTTGATGTCTTGTAAGTTGTAACTTAAGAAGGAAAGGGGGAAGGTTTGGTAGGAGAGTGGCAGTTTTTTGGACGCGCACTATAGCAAATGTCATCTGCTTCTCTGGGAAACAGCGTTTGCCTTTACTTACATGTACTTGGGCTACGTTTCATGGGCTTAGCTGATGACATAGAGATAGAGGTTAAAGCTAAGCTGCGAGACAAGAATTTTATAGCGAGAGCTTTATATATGGCCCTTACGTGAGACTTTATCTTTTAATTGTTGGATCAAATTGATTAGTCTGATACAACAATTAAGAGATAAAATCTCACCTATGAGTTATATGTAAAGCCCTCACTATAGAATGACTCAGCTGCGAGAGTCGTAGAGGTTGGGCTAAGAAAGCAAATTCCAGCCCAAGATTGGTATTAGACTAGACAAGACAGGAAAGGCTGGACATGTCAACAAGACCGTTGATCAAATTTCTTGGTCTTGTTGGTTTACTACTATTTTCAGAGGTTGAACGTTATAGTTGTAGGAATTTGAATGCAATCTCTTGAAATAAGGACATTTTATTTATGGGCTATAAACTCGTGATCGGAACCGTTTAGTTTTTAGGTTCTTTTTTACGGATTATCAATGTACAATATTAGTTAAGTTGGAAATTGTTTGGCTATTTGATAATCCGCATTTATGTTTCAATTTTACCTAACAAACTATGCTTTTTGGCACATTTGTAGGGATAATCTTAGAAAGATGACAGATAATATATTGTATCTCATCCGAATTTAAGTTTATCTGCATTTACTTTCTTGTTCATTGGACAAGAAACCAACCAGAAATTGGCTAGATATATCTAGTCCGATAAGCTTACGCCCGATAAAGAGTTGGTCCTTCAAGACTTGAACTAAACGAGCGTATAAATTATACAAGGCATAGAAAAGAACTAATATGAGCAAATTCCTCATTCAGATCACTATGGCTTGATTATTAAACACGCAAATCACTGAACCACACTGTTAAATCAATCAATCTCTTTCTGTTGGACTAAGCCAAGTTCCTGTTAGCATATGCAGAACATTATCATGCATATAGATTCATTCAAAGCATGTAATCAATCTCAATGAAAATGCAGAGAGCTTTAGAGTAGAGAGAGGTCAGATTTGTGTGTGAGAGAGAGAGAGAGCTTGAAGAAGAATGCTAGCTGTCTCAGCTCAGCACCAAAAACATGCATATATTCTCTTACTGACCAAAACCGTTACAGAAGAAATATTCCCTATAACAACACAAAATCTAGCCATTCAATCATAACCCTATAAGATAATGACAAGTGGCAAATGCTATTACATTCTCTGCTGTACACTTGGACTATGATCCAAGGCAGCCTTTCTAACAAGAATAGAACCTTCCTATTCTAATTCCATCACAGCAGCTACACCTATACACCAACAGTTCCAACAGTGGCACGCTTATCGCAAACAACAACTTGGATATTTTAGGGCCTGTTACTTGGGCCTCAAGCAAACCTACGTGCTGACTCTGATCCAACAAAGAGGAGAGGCTAGAACACTGCTTAAATGTGTCTGGTCCAACATCTCTCTTCTGGGGTGAACAGTAGTGCATGTAAATGTAGGCATGGCGATGAGGATGGGCCGGTGTGTTTAATTCCTAGCTCTATGTACAGACACTGAGTTTTAGAACAAGGTATATGGATGGAGAAACAATTAAGGAAGAGAATGGGACGTAAGCTAGAGGGCAGCCTAGCTAGCTATAGACTATTATTCGTGCGGGCAATCTAAATATTCCAATGATTTTTCTTTTTTTGCCTTCAATCCAATGTTTACGTATACGTACATATATAACATTAATGTTTGGTGTGATTGGTCTGTTTGGCCTTTTTGTAGTGTTGCCCGGGGTTGTTTACAGACGTTAGTCTGGCTCCTGCCTGTTTGGTTGTGTTGCAGCTTGTTGGGTTGTCTCCTTCCTTTCCCTTTCGCTTAATGAAAGTGTTTCGACCAAAAAAACGAACAATATTGCGTATGGAAACCTCAAACCTGAAACCAAGGCAAAATTATAATGAATCTATAATACTATCTCTTCAATGTTTGTTGCTAATCTATGTTAGAACATTTCTGTGAATGCTATTTTGATTGATCGAACAACTAGACAATAAGGATATACTAAATTGGTCATGAATAAATATTAGAGATATTTAGTGATATACCCATTTCTAGCACTAATATTATAAATAAACCCTACACAATTGAATTCCTATAAACAAAACCAAAAAAAACCCAAAAAATGATAGCTAGCCTTATTGAATTTAATATTGATTATTAAATTACTTTGATGCCCTATTGAGTGCTTTGGGTATTTTTATGAGATTTTGGGGTTGGGCTTGTTTTAAGAAATTGATGGCAGTTTTGTAATTTATAAGAAGTTAAAAGCTTTTTTGTTATGTTGTAAATGAGCTTTGGGTGTGTTTCTAAAGTCCATTTTATATATGGTATTTTTATAATTTGGGCCCCCATATTGGGTATAATAGTGAATCTCCCTAAATATTAATGTTCATCTCGATCGACAACAAGTTACCAGGTAACATTCTCTAATTTCCTCAACTTGGCAGAACAACCCCAGCCATATATAATATATATACTAAAAATCAGCATGTTGCATGTATCGCGATGATATATCAGATACATCCAGTTGTTTTCCAAACAGTGCATGCACAATACTTCTCCTAAAACGGTGCATGTATGGGCAATATTTAATCTCTAGAGCCAACTGGAAAGAGCTATACGCCTATATGCCTGCACACACTAGGGCTAAGCCTAGAAGCCTAGAAGCTATAGAGTATGGTGCCTCACTAGTGATACCCAACATACCCATTTCCCTTTCAAATGACAACAGCCTGATCAAAGCATACAATTATATATACACATATCACATGAAACCCTAGTTCTAGCTAGCAGCCTTCTGGTATGGGCTGCACTGCAGTGCACAAAGCTGAATGGTTCTGATAACATGCTAGACATGGTGATGGTGTACATATAATTTATCTGTAAATCTGATACATATATATATATATATATATCCTGAACATAAGGTAACAGCACATGTAAGTATTTTGGCCTCATCATGCATGCATGTCCATGATATCATCCACCTCAAAATATGAAAAATGGTCCCTTCCTTTTTCTTTTATTTGACTTTTCTTTGGTCTTTGTTTCAGTTGAGAGTTAACCAGGCTAGGCGCGCACAGAGAGAGAGAGAGAGAGAGAGAGAGAGAGAGAGAGAGAGAGTATGAATGAATGAAATGGAACCCACTGTTTTTGGATATAGTGGTAAAATTTTGGTAACGTGGGGGGATTTAATTTCAGATTTGAGACATCACATGTCATGTCTTTGATAATAATAATTTGGTTTTACGGTTTTGGAGTCTTGTGCCTAACAAACGTGCACATATCGTTGAGTTGAAATTACCTTTCTGCAGGTACAGATGCTGTCGTTGCTCTTCTCTTTGTTTTTTATAAAGAAACTTTCTTTTCCTTGAATTCTTTCATATAAAACTGCTCGTCCAAGTAGCATCACAAAGCGCAAGTGTTAGCCTTATGTCACTTCTAGGTCAATTTATGCATCAGAAATTGAGCAAAATATATGGCTACACTTATTATGAGCCTCATTTGTGGAAACAAGCAGGCAGAGGCCATTTCATAATCAATTCCCATTCACACTATATCATCTCGTGCTCTTATAAGTTTGCATGATTCTGACTGCATGGCTCTTCAATGGTACACTTCCTTGTGTCCTCTCCTGCCCTCTTGCTTTACATAGGGCGAACCCCACACACCCACTCTCTACTAAATTTGCTCTAGGCCGTTCTGTACCAATCATTTCTTTCCATTCTCTCATCCATTATTTGGAAATTTTTATTAATTGTGATCGTAACACCGTTTATAATCAGGTGCATAAATAATTACTCTTAATTATTTAAGCTATAAATTTCTAGTGCTAAACCACTACTATTGAAGTGCCGAAAATTAAACGAGGAACGTCAACATCACTATCCTTTACTTTTTCCACACGCGCACTTCAAATTGTGTTACAAATTCAGTCAATTGTTCATAAAAAAACAACAGCATGATAAAGAACAGCTTGATATGCAAAAGGTTTCTAGTGGAAGTTGATTTTTGACTAAAAAGAATACGGTCTCTTCATTCATTGAGGCATGAATTTTAATTTTCACAGGATTTGGAGACCAAAATTCCATGCATCACATGGAGAGTGGTGAGGGGGTGGTCCGTTCTGAGGCCAAATCCGATTTTGACGACCCACTCCCACGTGGGCTGGTCTTTGGCGCCTGACTCTGGTGGTGGCTTCGGACAGAATGACATAAATACCCTCGTATGCATGATCAGTTGTCCAGTCACCAAATGACAACAAAATCACTGCAAGGATGATTGGGATTCCCGGGGGGGCATCCCCATATCATCTAAAGCCGCGAAAAACGGCCGTCTCTTTCTCTACAAATTTGTCTTGTCCTTTTCTCGATCCTAACAGCTGAGGCTGCTCCATGGGGGAGGGGTATTTTTGTCTTTTCATCCTTTCGCCCCTAGGTTAATTTTGCGTAGAGTATTTAATGGGATAGTCTTTTGATTGATGGGAAATTTTAGGGGTGGACCTCGTCACTCGTTCGGCATCCCTCGCAATCACAGGCGTGTCCTCTGCATTTCAGTCTCATACGGCCTCATGTCAGTCGTTCTATAAACGTAGCGACGGGGGCTTATGAGAGGTGCCGAACAAACATAGGGTTTAGGAAGAACAACCATGAAAAATGGCTTTGTTGGATGAAGTATTGTTGAACTCAAAGTGATGTTTTATGCCAACTTTCTAGCACATCTTAGAAGTTTGCATGTTATTTCTTCTCTTTTTTCTCATTATTTATAATTTGATTGTTTTGCTATTTTTTTCACTTTAAATCCAATCCGTCATTTTGCAAATTAATGACCTATATTGAAAAGCATACAAAGAACAGGTTAACCTAAATGATCATGCTATGAAGAGTGCAAAAAATTTCATCACATAAAAATCATGACATTAATCTTCTTTTCTTGGGTAAGATATAAGGCATTTACAGCTTGTTTATTAGGGAGGACTAGACTAGACTATAAAATTTCATACATTTCATGTTCGTTGAAGGCACAATATGGATATGTTGCCTCACTTGGTGGAAGCATGAAGACTATCTATAAGAGGTTGATGACTAAACATTATCCCCCTAATCCCCTTGAAAATGGTGGAATTGTGAGGGATACGTTTTAGTCACCAACCTCTTATGAATAGTCATCATTCATCCTCCAAGTTAGACAGAAATATCCTTATTAGACCTTGGTTGCACATGAAATGTAGACATTTTGCTAATCTAGTCTAATCAAGTCTAATCATCCTGACAAATGGGGCCTTAATCTTTAAATTCCAACTCATTTCCGAATTTTTATAAGTGAGAAGAAGGTTAGACTTTTTGTTTTGTTTTCTTGTGTTATGTCTCATTAGGACACTTTCTAGAATTTTAAATCTTATCAACTAGTTTTATTGTAATTGATTTGGTGTAACATCCCTCATCATAAACTAAAATGAATTGCCCATAATCTATATCCTCTACATTTCAATCAAAGCTTAATTAGCGCTTAAACAAATCATAGTACGCAAAAACCAGTACGGGCTTTGGATTCCAACTCTAATTTAATTATTCATGACCTTTTTGACAGACAGTATAGAAACAAGCAAGCTATAAATACTCAAGACTTAAGACTTAAGAGCTTTACGGGTTGGCAATCACAGCTTGGCGACGCGTTTCTGGTTATACCAAATGCATGCATTCAACAAAGCTTTGTTGTGTCATCCACTTTCGTATGTAATTAAAGTCTTCAATCACTTGCAATAAAAGCGCTTTTTTTCTCCTCCAAAACCCAACAAATCAAACAAGAAACACTAAGCGTGTGGTTCTATGATATCTATTTCGATGGCAAAGGCATCTCTCTAACCACCTAATCATTAGCCTAGCTTCCTCAACTATATGCAAAAGCATTTTTCTGATGACTTTATGTGTAGGAATATTTTTCAATGCAAGTTTATTATAATCGTATCAAAGTTTAATTATGAATTAATATTAGTTTCTGCCGAAAGGTGTGCTTCCTGTAAAGTTGTTGACTTCCCTGCTGTCTCTCAGGGCCTTTCTTTTTTATTTTTAGTTTTTTTAGCACCATTTCAGTATTTCTCTAAGGTAGGTCGACCTTTAATTGGTTAGTTGCAAGGGTGTATTTTACTTTTTTATTCTACATGCTCTTTAAAAATATGTTTGTATTGAATTGACTTCTAAATTCAAAAAATATAATTATAAGAGATTTTAGTGTAAGTCTTGCGCGGACGGCCTCTTACACATAAAATGTGAGACTACTCATAAAAAATTAATTCTCACAATTTTTTTTTCTGTTTATCTCAACAAATTGGTTATAGAGAAAAGGAGATTAGTATCCGAACCCAAGCTACCTTTGCTGGTGGGTTTTAATTATATTAATTCATTATTATTTTGAATAAACGTTTTTAATGTTAATATAAAATATAAAGAGATATTATAATATAAGCTCCGACGTGATACTTGGTTAGCTTAGTCTCCACTGTCACTGAATTATTTAATTAAGGCTACAACCCGGTCTTGTCTTATTCCAAAGGATTTGTTGTCGTTTGCTTATTCTTGTTGTTGGCGATGTTAAAAAGACAGGAGAAAAAAAACCATTTTAATACGCACGGAATTTTAAAGGGAGCCATTATGTTTTGCTCTTTCTTCCCAATTGTCAATTTCCACAGCATGTTATGGTTCTCCAAAACTCCCGCGCAGGACCCATTTGCGACATAAAAATACAAAGGACCACGTATTGTTGTCGTCAGACCAAACTCATCCACATGTAAAGTTGCATTATTTCTCTTCACCACTAAGTAACATAAAATTTATCAAAATGTCACAAATTAAATAGAACAATTAAATATATATATATGTGTTCTTTATTCTGCACCCGAACAGCTAATTGAATTTTACTTGGTAATTAAATCGTAGCTAGCTAATGTCTGAAGTACCACTAACTACCCAGTTAATTTGTGTGGCCAGGAACTTTGAACAGGTGAATAATTAAATGGTCGTACTATATAGTTTCTTCCAATGTTGACATTATTTTGGACGTATATACCACATGCTACATGTACCGCACTATCACATTTATCATAAAGCTTAAATATTCAACTCCCCAAATAAGCACGTATGGATCTCATTGTCGTGAGATGTAATCAATTATGTAATTAGTGAAATACACATTCTAACTAATAATTACACTGTAAATTATGCGGAGTTCGCTTAATTACATTCCAACCACATCAAGTAAGAAGGTGTGATATATGCGACATAAAATAATCATCAAACTACAAGAAAGAAACATTAATATTTATATATATTCATAAATCTTTAGAATAGAATGAACAAAGAAGAATGACAGAACTAACGAATTTCCCACCAGCCCAGATGGATGTGAAATATTGGGTTAATCATCCTCAACCGTGCAATCAAATCACACACTCTCAAACCAATTTTTTATCCTCCTCTCCACTCGATCTATCAACAATGTACAACCTTCTACTGTGCAGATGACCACACAGAATTACCCCCACCTCTCTCTCTTACTCATTATTTTCCTCAGTCACCTATATATATATATAGCATTACATATAATATTACTTCCTCCTCATCAGCAGCAGGCATAGAACTCGACCAACTCGTCCATTGACTCGGGCTGAGGATCGGCATTCTCGAGCATCCAAAGCAAGTGCTCGAACAGCACCACCTCGCATGCGACATTGATTGTGTGGTCGTCTGAGTCCCCGGACCTGTCTGCCAGCTCCTTGAAAAGCGGGTGGTCTACGACGTCGGAGTTTACGAGGTAGCGTCGTCGAGACTTGCCCACGTAGACCGGGCGGAGCTCGGCTGAGATAACGGCGGGGGATGAGGAGAAGTCGTCGTCGGGGGAGACTACGGAGTTGAGGCTTGGGCGGCTGTTCTGCTTGCTGAATGAGTTCCACTTCTTGAGGACTGACTTGAGCTTTGTTAGCTTCCCACCTTTGGCCATGGTGATGATGTTTTAGATTAAATGAATGTTTTCCTAAGCAACCAAGAGAGAGAGAGAGAGAGAGAGAGAGAGAGAGAGAGAGAGTAGTGTGTTGCTTTTGGAGGATTTGGAAAGGGGAACGAAGGTTCATATTTAAAGGGAACTTAGGTGAGGGGGAGGGGTGTCATTGTAATTTCATTAAAATGTTTTTTTCTTCTTCTTTTGGAAGTGAATAAAAGGAATTTCATTATAATTTATATGAGATTTTAATTTAAATCAATTGGGGATCCGAATTTAGGGTTTCTTTTAACATTAGACACTAGATTAAGAGTTAGTTGATACGTACACGTATTAGAAGATTGAAGGGATATGTATGTAACGTTTACAAATTAAAAAAAAAGGAGAACGGTCAATTCTCGTGTTGGAAGAAATTATTTTACAACTAAATGAACTACTATGGATTTTTTTTTTTCATCAAAAGAGTAGTTAGTTAAAATTAAGGTCCAAAATATTAAGGGTTTTGGAAATATTGGGGGCCCAAAAAGATGGAAATATCAAAAAATTATCGACATCGGTAAAAACTGAATAAAAACAACAAAAATTGTAAGAAAAATTTGGAAATTTGATTGAAACTTTAGAGGATATTTATTTAGTCAATTATTTATTATTTTATCACAAAAAATTGGAAGGAAATGCATTGTATGGTGGGTTTGACTAATTTAAGTTGATTATATAGCGAGCTGACAAACACTGTGAGTTTAGAATATATGTAGCAATTAATGAGAAGATTAAATACACTATAATCATTTATTTATTATAATTTACACTTTATAAATTGCATGGTAAAATACATGAGTGACTTAGTACCAAATAAAGTTCCTATGATGTTCAAATTTTTCACTGTCTTCATCATCCCTATGTGTAGAGTATAGTTTTGTATGTAATTATTAACATGCCACCTATATATATGGATATGAGATTGGGTCTCGGATTTTTTCCATCAATATAAGGTGTTGAAGGAAGAATGGAAGTGACAGGGATTCAAATCCCCCCTGTGTGCACGCATAAGCCTTTTAATTATTTTTTTTTTTCTATTCTATGTTCATATCGCGATATTATCAATACTGACCAAATGTTGATGATAATTGAATGATATTATCGGGGCTAAAATTTCCCTGATATTATCGATAATTATACGATAATTACATGCATATGTTCCAAAATATCTCCCTCCCCGAAAAAACTATAATATCCTCAATATTTCGACAATATTATCGATATTAAGGAAAAAAAAATGCGCAACCACAAAATGTTTATTGCAAGGTATTTTATTAAATATTTTGTCAGCCCCACTATCTATTAATCAAGTGATGTATTCTTTTTTTATTCAATTATAACGGCTAATTGACATTCATACAATACAACATATGAAACAATATATTTTCCTGGAAAAAAAAATTTATATATTTAGTAAAAAAATATTCCTTAACATATAACAATTCTTGAAGTTGTGATATAAAATTGCAGAAGTTGAATAATAACGGAGGCAAAGCTCGAGGGAAAACCAGGTGCGCCTTTTGGCACATGAGGCGTCATCAACCCAAACAATGTGCCTTCAAAGTTTGGCTGGTTGCATCTGAATAGAGTAACACAGGCTTTGCTCCCTCGAACTGTGTTGAATAAATTTAAAAAAAAAAAACATACAAAAAGATGAGTGAGGCTAATTTATTTATAAAAAAATGTCTTGGATGAGGAGTTACTAGAAAGTTGGTGGTGGTCTCCATGATTTTCGAACGATATTGACAAGGAACAATTCTACTATTTATGTTTTTAATTAAAAAAAAATCAGTGAAAGGGACAGACATGTGCAATGCTGTTTTCTAGGTCTTCATCCATCCCTCCCCCCTCTTTCAGAATGTAGGCGCCAACCGGCGGTAAGTGGTAACAACCTTCATTTTTAATATTATCGGAAAAGACAAGGGATTTTGTTAAATACTTAATACACTCTATATAAGTTTAAAATTTTGATTGCTCCATAAATTTATTATAAACTAGTCTAAATATTGGAAAAGGGGATCGAGTTCGAGTGCAATGAGAAGGATTAACGGTCGGCTTTTGATATTTGAAATGCTAGTGAATCACAGTAAATACAGGCAAACTTAAGGTGTATTTTTGCTACACAAATGTTCCATCTCTTTTTTAAAACGACTCGTTATCGACTATTTTAAAGGCTCAAATTAAACATAGAAAAATTGTCTGAGAGCTTATGCATTACGGTAACGTGAGGAGATGATATAATATAAGATTTGGAACCATAAATGTCCAAATTAATACCTACTAATCATGATATGGTTTGGCATTTTTGTCAAATTTGATGTTGATTTAAAGATATATACAAGGCAGCTGGTGAGCAAGAACATGTGAACAACACATGGACTTAGCATGACCTAGAATATTTGAGCCATGTCTACATTCTTAGTAACATTTGTCACACCCATACCTCCCCCACGTGGACTCAATTCATGCATAACTACTATACTAGAGTGCTAATGGAGTCATTATCAACTGTGTCCTATTATTTCCAATCTGTATGTTCAATCATATACTTAATCTTTAGTCTAATCTGATATTCCTAATTAATTGGAACAACTAATTTACATAAAGCAAGCACTAATGAACGCCGAACACTATCTTGTCATGTTACATATACAATAATTAATGTTGAATGATGCCCAATTAAGTTTGGTCAAACCCAATTAGCAGAAAATGATGTAATTAGTACAGGCAAATCTGATTCTCTGTTGGAGGAGACACAATCTCAAAATCTCTTATATATTTTGCAGGTGGGTATACATATGTGACAAACAGCATATAAACAAAATCTATGCCTAATATTATGAACCATATAATTAATCTGATAATTTTTTTCAATCAACAAAAACAAAAACTTTTTGAAATTGATTCCTACTGATTGGTTTCTTAACATAAATAAATAGAAACAAGATCATCGTGTGATGTCTATATATTTGTGTGATATGATATGGGCCATTATAGCATTAAGAAAATCTGGTCGACCTCATTCTAACATTAACTCAATTATCTTGTTACGAATCTGGCTACGTCAGTTTTGTTCTCTACCAACATCCTAATTAATCCTCTAATTTTTAATCATACATATGTCAAGTCTTCGATGTGACAATAAGGGTGAATTCACAATGAAACAAGGAGCAAAATGATCTTGCTGAGAGAAAGAATAGGCACATCATTGAACTTACGAGAACCCTCTTTGCATAGTTGAGTTTTCATTCGAGGCCTTTGGATGGGCTGTTCATTTGAAATAAAGGCCCATGTCCAAAAGAAAAAGCGGGCCTACTACATCAAGGTCCATTATAACTGGAGGAATATAATGTCATTCTAGTATTTATATCTTTTTATTCTCTATTTGTTCATTCTAGTATTTAAAATGTCACAATTTTTGCTACCACACTTAGTTTGATATATTTTTACAATTAAAAAATGCACACTGATGTAGAGATGGATGAGTGAGATAAGTAATTATTTGGTGGGTTAACAGTTGTCTTTTTTTCCAATTTATCTATTACTTTAAAATGAAGATTTTTCTTTATATATAGATAGATAATTTTAACAACTTTGTTAGTTTATTCATGTGAATACATCTGAAATAGGTATGTGAATTCGTTGGATTGTATAGTGTGTATATGTGAAGTGAATATGCAAATTATCTTAGTATAACTAACCGTCCCGATCTCTTAGACTACATAGGTCCAAGAGATTTGTGGTCACTCATCGTTGGATATAAATTCAACGGTTCACTCATTCTTGCACTCATTTTAAGAAACTTTTTGAACAGTTAGATATTACTTGGACTCCTGTAATCCAAGAGATTGAGACTGATATTTATTATTAATATCTAAAATAAGAAATATGGACCGTTCAAGATTTCTTTAATTAAAAATACAAAAACCAAAAAACAAAAGACAAA
This sequence comes from Prunus dulcis, assembly GCF_902201215.1. Taxonomy (NCBI): domain Eukaryota; kingdom Viridiplantae; phylum Streptophyta; class Magnoliopsida; order Rosales; family Rosaceae; genus Prunus; species Prunus dulcis. The sequence continues at coordinate 17,229,838 of NC_047656.1, read as the reverse complement.
GCAACGTAGAATATGGACCGTTGAGGTTGCATTCCCGGGTAAAACCCGTGTTCAAGCTAACAGCTTGCTCCCTCCCGCCTCTTATATTCACCAATCACCATCGCCCACATGTCCCATCGACTTTCTCAACCGTTCACTTTTACTCCCTTTCTGTCCAAAACGGAAACAGTTATAGAGCTTTCGCGCTCTCTCTCTCTCTCTCTCTCTCCATCTCTGATTCTCTATCTCTTCTTCATTATAAACTCGAATTTTCAAAACCGGAATTCTCCGAAACCAAAAAAAAATGATCAATTTGAGCTCCAACTGCACCCAGCACACTAACCTTCACTCCACCTTCACTCCTCGTTTCTTCCTTAAACACGCTTTCCAGATCCGCGAGTTCCGGGTCTACCATCGCCGAAGACTCAAAATTGCCCCGCGAAACCAACTCGGAATCGGAAACGGAAACCCTTTCCACGACTTCATTTCCCAATTCCCTTCCCCTAATTCCCTCCAACTCATCGCTCCGCTTCTCGGCTTCATCTCCGGCGCCACCCTCTACCTCTCTAATTCCAATTCCAATTCCGGCTCGGCCAAGCAGCAATCCGGTTCCGATATCGGAGAGTGGGTGTTGTTCACCAGTCCGACGCCGTTTAATCGCTTCGTCCTCCTGAGGTGTCCGTCGATATCGTTCCAGGGGAGCGAGCTGTTGGAAGACGTGAACGAGAAGCTGGTGAAGGAGGACAGGCACTTCGTCAGGCTCAACAGCGGTCGAATTCAATTCGATTCGAGGAACCGCACAGAGAGTGGCGTGGAGGAGAAATTGGAGTATCAGAGACTGTGCGTGGGCACGGACGATGGAGGGGTCATATCTCTTGATTGGCCTGCGAATTTGGACCTCAAAGAGGAACATGGTTTGGACACTACCTTGGTTATCGTGCCGGGCTCGGTCCTGGGTAGTATGGATTGGAAAGTCAGGTCCTTTGTGTGCGAAGCTCTCAGGCGAGGTTGCTTTCCGATTGTTATGAACCCTAGGGGTTGCGCCGGGTCGCCTCTCACCACGCCACGGTATGTGTCACTCGCTCAACTCAACTCAATTAAACTCAGTGAGGCTAGGATCATCTATCTGTTTGTGAATTGTAGTTGAAAACTTGAAATAATGAGGTGTGTGTTGGAAATTTGGTATCTTGGACTCAATATTGCACTTGTTATACGTAATTAAGAAATGGGTCTGGGTTCGTTTTGGATTTTTTGTTTTTTAGGAGAAGAATCAGATGGTGATCGTAGGACGACTTAAGCCACTTTATGTTATGTAGGTTATTTTCAGCAGCTGACAGCGATGATATCTCCACTGCTATACAGTTCATCACTGAGGCGAGGCCGTGGACCACGTTGATGGGTGTTGGCTGGGGCTATGGTGCTAATATGTTGACAAAGTACCTGGCAGAAGTTGGGGAGAGCACGCCACTTACAGCCGCCACCTGCATTGACAATCCTTTTGACTTAGAGGAGGCCACTAGGTCCTCTCCTCATCAGATGGCTATTGATCAGCAGCTCACTGGTGGACTCATAGATATTCTAAGTTCTAACAAGGTGGATGATCATTTTGAATCTTCTACTATACTGCAAATGCATTACCTTTCAGTCTTTCAATCTTTTACGGAACAAAGTGCTACTTAAAATTCTTAATGAGGTGCCATCAAATTATGCTTGACCATTTAGTTTATGTAATTTATCCCTTGTCGCTATTAAATTACACAATATGCACACCTGGTTGTGTAGGAACTGTTTCAAGGAAAAGCAAAAGGGTTTGATGTGGAACAAGCTCTTTCAGCGAGTTCTGTTCGTGATTTTGAAAAAGCAATCTCCATGGTATCTTATGGTTTTGAGGCCATTGAAGATTTTTATTCAAAATCAAGTACAAGAGGTGTGGTTGGGAATGTGAAGATTCCCGTTCTATTTATACAGGTGCATACATAGTTGTCAACTCAAAGCCATTTACTTCAACTTTGACAAGATCTTGTTTATTGTATGTTAATATTTCAAACATGTCACTTTATCAGAAAGACGATGGGTCAGTGCCACTCTTCTCAGTTCCACGCAGTTTGATAGCAGAAAATCCATTTACAAGCCTACTTTTGTGTTCTTATTTGCCATCTACATCTAGTGTTATTGATGGTGGTAGATTTGCTCTATCTTGGTTCCAGCATGTAACGATTGAGGTAATAAATTGTTTTATTTCTGTTTGCGGTTGAAGAAGTTTTATTTTAAAACACCTCATGTTTGAAGATTGGATGGAATCTGACTTTGCATTCTGATATTCTGATAAGAATGCGTGTGGTCTGTGCAGTGGCTTACAGCAGTGGAGCTTGGACTTTTGAAGGGTCGTCACCCTCTTCTTAAAGATGTGGACTTACCCATCAACCCTTCAGAAGAATTAGCTCTTGTGGAAGGCAGAGGGTCCAACAAGAATGGCAAGTTTGCGAAGCAGTTGGATCTTACCCAGTCAGATTTTTTAAACGGATATACCGCAGAACCTACAAACAATATGCCTGTTGAAAGTGATACTGCTGCTAGCTTCTGGTTAAGATCCAAAAAGAACTCATCGAGAAAGTCAGAGGTTGGACACAAAGTGTTGCCAGATGTGGAAAATGGTGCCCTGGATCAGACTGAATCTGATGACCCAGAATTGGTCAACGAGGAGGAAGTCAATCCTGTAGATGGTGAAAGAGGTCAAGTGTTACAGACAGCACAAATTGTTATGAACATGCTAGATGTAACCATGCCTGATACTCTAACAGAAGAAAAGAAGAAGAAGGTGGAGCTCGAAATTGCAATTTCATGCCCTGGTTTCGCATTTGTGGTCGCATTTATGTTCATGTCATATGTTAATTGGGGTCTCTGGTCTTCTCTGTGTGCACTTTAGAACTGATTAACACATAGTATAATTATGTTCTGGTCTATCTGAATCAAATATTGTACCTATTTAAATTTTTTCTGAGATATTTCTGGTATATGTGCCCAGGTATTAACAGCGGTTGATCAAGGAGACACACTAATGAAAGCTTTGCAAGATGCAGTGCCAGAAGATGTTCGTGGCAAGCTAACAGCTGCTGTATCTGGAGTTGTACAGACCCAAGGCACAAACCTAAAGTTTGATGAACTCCTGGGTATTACCCGGATTCCCGATATGTCTTCAGGTCTAAAGTCAAAGGTCCAAGACAAGTTCACGGGAATATCAAGTTCAGAAGGTTTAATTCAAGACAATCATTCTTCGGATCAGTTAAAAAAGGATGACGATCTGGTAGATAGCTCACTTAACAATCTTCCTGATATGAACAAGCCTCCAGAGGGACTACAATCAGAGTATCATCCTTCAGATGGATCACAACAGAATTTAAATCCAGATCAGTCCCAACCATTGAGCAGTAATGGAAGTGATGTTTCGGGTTCTGTCAGAAACGACGTTAGTGAATCAGGAAATAATGACGATGAGTCTTCCCAAGAAAAGGCTCCTGAATATCCTGGCGATAAGGGGTCAGAACCAGACACAAAAACTAACAGTTCCAGCCAGGCTGAAATTGTTGGTGGTTCTGATGAAGCAATTGTTGAGGAGCCGAGAGACCAAGATGGTATAGTAGATCAAGTAGACACAAAGGAAGAGGAAGGTAATGATAATCAAAAGATGGATGATAATAAGAATATGAAGCCTGTGATGGATCAAAGTAATACCTTTAGTGTTTCTGAGGCACTGGATGCATTTACAGGGATAGATGATTCCACCCAATTGGCAGTCAACAATGTTTTTGGTGTTATTGAAAATATGATATCTCAATTGGAGGAGAGTTCAGAACATGAAAAAGAAGTAAGGAAAATTGACTCTGTATCAGGGTCTGAATCTGCAAAGGACCAACTCGATGATAACAGTAGTCTAGAAGATTCAGAAGCCAGTAAGACTGACCAAAATGAACAGCTGGATAGGTTAAGCAATATCTCTGTATCTGATCACCCTGAGATTGATACGGATTTGCAATCTGATGCACCAAATGGATGGGTAGAGAAGCCTAATCAAAGCCCCATGTCAGTTAATGGGGATTGTATGAACATTTCTCAGGGAAGTGATGCAGTTGACAGTGGAGTTGAGGATAAAAATGGAAAGAAGGATCAATTGGTTGGTATCAATCTTCTTGCTGGAAATTTAGACAAACTTAATCATGTAAAGAGCACTCCGCTCTGCATAACTCCAGTTCCAACTGGGGCCCATATTGATCTTCTTTCAAAGTTACCTACCAAACCACTAGATTTAGATTCAACTGCCTCTCTATTGCTGGACTATATTCCAGAAGAAGGTCAGTGGAAGCTCTTAGAACCACCAGGACATGTCGGAAGTTCTGTTGGTAATGATGCGACTCATAGGGAAGTTGATGGAAAGGTTCACGCCCATTCACCTGCAAAGGTAAATGATAAAGTTATTGAACCATCATATGTAATATTAGATACAGAGAAGTATCAGGAACCAGTAAAAGAATATGAAACAGTGGAAAATATGGAGGAGAGAATTGAAATTAGTGAAGAAAAAGTACAGGATTTCATTCAATTCGTGAAAAATATTATATTGAATACTTTGAAGGTTGAAGTGGGTCGCAGACTAAGTGCAGCTGGCATGAAAAAGATGGAACCCTATCTTGCCAGAGATGTGGAACAAGTGGCAAATGCAGTATCGTTTTGTGTTGGACCCGATGCTCCCATTTTGGAAGTTAAATACCATAGTATTGACAACATCTCAGAAAAATTTGGTACTCTTCATGGTGAGAATGTGGTTAGAGCTATATCATCCGCCGTTGAGGGCACTAGCTTCTTGAGAAGAGTACTGCCAGTTGGTGTTATAGTAGGCTCGAGTTTAGCTGCGCTGAGAAAACATTTTGTTGTCGTCACAGAGCATGACCGTGGCCAAACAGAAGTTCTGACACTTAGTCAAGCCAAAATATCTGGAGAAAATGATCTGGGCAAGGCTAGTGGCGCAGAGATTCACCACACGCCTGTTGATAAATCTGATCAAAATGCTAGGCTGGATAGTTCAGTTAACAGGAAAGGGGAGAGGACTGGGTTGAAGAATATAAACAACACTGTTATGGTTGGTGCTGTTACAGCTGCCCTTGGGGCATCTGCGTTATTTGTGGAGAACCAGGTAAATGTTTATTTCTTCAGACACTTTTGGTTTCTAGAATTCTAGTATACTCATTGATTACGTGTTCATGTAAATTTCTTCATAATCTTTATGAAGGTAGAAGCCCGCTGACTTTGTCTATTTGGTATGTTGCTACTTATCATGCTTATATACAAACACACAGGATTCATACAAAGGCGATGAAAATTCCGAGTGTTCGTCCAACTCCTTGTTGGAAGGTAATGGCCAGAGGAAGCCTGACAAGCTTGAGGAGGCACTATCTGAAAAAAACCAAAATAACATAGTCACAAGCCTTGCTGAGAAAGCCATGTCAGTTGCTGCTCCCGTGGTACCTACCAAGGAAGATGGTGGAGTGGATCAAGAAAGGTCTAAGCACACAATTTAATGCACTTACTACTACTTTTCTCTTTTACTAATATTGTAATTACTTTGAAAACAGATTGGTCGCAATGTTGGCAGATTTAGGACAAAAGGGCGGGATGTTGAAGCTAGTTGGCAAAATTGCATTGCTTTGGGGTGGTTTACGTGGTGCGATGAGTTTGACTGACAAGCTTATCCAATTTCTTCATATAGCTGATCGTCCCTTAATCCAGAGGTATTTTGTAAGTTGTTTTCAGAGTAATCATATACGGGTTAATTCTAATTATCTTTATCTCAAAGTTCTTTGGGCTACAAATTTCTATGTTTATTAAGTTAATCTTACATGCCAATCTATATAGGCTATGGTTATTAAGAGAGGATCAAATTAGAACTTTAATCTGTATATTGCATGGTAATCTTTCCCCATTTATGCACTTTTTGTTGAATTGAGTTCTGTACTTAATTACTGTATTTACTGATATGGTCCTTTATTCTCATTTTCTTCTGTAGGATTTTTGGGTTTGTTGGTATGGTGCTTGTTTTATGGTCACCAGTTGTTGTTCCACTACTTCCCACATTTCTACAAAGCTGGGCAACAAATACATCCTCTAGAATTGCTGAACTTGCTTGCATTATTGGCCTCTATACGGCTTTTATGATACTTGTTATTATATGGGGCAAAAGAATACGCGGATATGAAAATCCCCTACAGAAATATGGGCTAGATTTAACGTCATTGCCAAAGGTACGGATATCTGAAACTCTGGACAAGAACTGGATCTTTGGTTGTGGTTATATCTCCATTCTTGAGCTTGCTAATTGAAGATCTGATTTGTCTTTACATGCTCAAGTCTTTGTGCGAGAGAACAATGTAATTTGGTGTTGCTTGGTTCATGCAAAATAAGATAATATTCATTACTTGCAGCTAGATGATTTTTCAGTTCCTTTCTTGCAGTTATGTGATTTTTTGAAGGGCTTGATTGGTGGAGTCATGCTTGTGTTATCAATACAATCTGTAAATGCATTACTTGGCTGTGTGAATCTCGCTTGGCCCTCTACTCTATCTTCTTTGGATGCCATGACACGGATCAAAGTTTATGGGCAAGTGCTTAGGCTGGTTGGTCAAGGAATTTTAACAGCAACTGGTGTTGCTCTTGTGGAAGAATTGCTTTTCAGGTCATGGTTGCCCCAAGAAATTGCTGCAGATCTTGGATATCATCAAGGAATAATTATATCAGGACTTGCATTCTCTTTATTCCAGAGGTTGTTTTCTACTCATTTTACTTACTCATTGCCTTCTAGAATTCGTGCATTCTTTTTGTCTTCTGTGTGGAAATTGGAATGGATATTTGCTGTAATCTTTTAGCTATTGTTGCGCCCTATACAAGATATATGCAATGCAATATTGGAATGTTCTGTAGAATGATTTCTGCTGACCATGTGCAAGATAAATTTAACAGTCTTTTCTTTCAATGGGGTTTCAGGTCTCCACGATCAATCCCAGGACTTTGGCTTCTATCTCTGAGTTTATCAGGTGCTCGACAAAGAAACCAAGGGAGCCTTTCCATTCCAATCGGGTTTCGTGCAGGAATAATGGCTTCGAGTTTCATCTTACAGAAGGGTGGCTTTCTGACCTACCAGGCTAGCTTTCCTCATTGGATTATGGGGACGCACCCATTCCAACCATTTAGCGGTCTAACTGGTTTTGCATTCTCCTTATTTTTAGCACTAATCCTGTACCCGAGGCAGCCTCTGAATAGAACAGATTTGAGAAGGAGAATTGAAGAATTAAAAGAACAGTACGCTGGTATATAGTGTTATGTTTTTCGCAACGCAGATGGTGGTGATGGTGAAGTAGTATCAGCATGGCAGTCTCGTTGTTGCTTACTGATTCTGGTTGCTTGTGTACTTTCACCTTGAAATAGGAACAGCGTGAGGTTGGAATTCGATGTATGAAAGAAGGTACAAACAGATGAAATAAATTCAGATGGGAAAGGTCATTGAAAGCTCAAAATGCTTCATGGGAGCTTTTCATCTCTAATGCTATAGGTCAACAAGCTGGCGGCCATGGTGTATATATAAATCCCAAAGGCTGCAGGCAAATTTTGTAACTGGGAAATGAGTACATATTCTCAATCTACTTGCTTTATCTCATGATCGCACCAAAGTGCTCGTGAGTTTAGCTCATTTTGCTTGTTTCTGTTCTTACCTTTTTGCCAACACACTATATGATGTGTACAGTACTGTATAGAATGAACAACCACCGTTAGGATTTTGATTGTACCCTACATTTTTAATCCCAAAAAATCAAATTCAAGGCGATTTTTTCTGTTGAAAGTCTCTGTATTTGCTAGGCTTAAACCCTAATTCCATTCTTTACTGCAAGTGGTGCTAATCCTTTACAGTTAAAACTTAAACCCTAATATCGACAACTTCTCAACATTAAGAGGCAGGAAATGCTACATTATTTTCAAGAATAACAGAAATATATATCATTTCTGTTTCACTCTCACTATCTTCCTTATGAACCATACGAAAGTGGAATGCCCGTTGTCTTTAGCCAATGACCTGCTCCATGTAAGAACAAACCAACTGTAAACTGCCTCGCAATCTCTTCACTGCAATTCTTTTTATAGCCTCCCCATTTGACCCTGTGCCTTGTATCTGATCCAGGTCCAAAATTCAAGTACTCTATGTACTCCACAGTTTCCACAGTGCTATAATCATCCCACTTTGACCACCCTTGTGGATTTATCATGTCCCCCAAGTAGCTCTTCATGACTATAGTCCTTGAATAGTTTCTCCAAGGCCTACCCAAAAAAGTTGTGAAATTTTGCCTCTCAGTCTTGTTGAAATCTGGTGCAGCCACAATGGTACAGTTCTGCAACGAAATGCCAGTGTTTTGATTTGGGTCTGTTCTCCCTTGAGCAGTGATCATCAATTTCTGACCGGGAATCGGTTTTCGAACAATTACTGTGCAGTTTTGGAAGACTGCAGCTGCATTTCCGAAAATGAAATCAATCGTGCCTTCGATTATGCAGTCACGGTAGAATTGGCGGAGGGAATGAACATAAAGGGTGTCTTGATAAGAACTGAAGTTGCAATGATAAAAGGCAGAGTTAGAGGTCACTCTTGCAGCAACGGCCTGGAACTTCTTTGAACCTGCTGTGTTGGTTATGGTCAAGTCCCTGGCTAAAAACCTGTCCCCAATTACAGCTGCAAAGATCAGAACAATAAATTCTTTAACTGTCAATTCAATACTCGTCAAATTTCAAATACATGTAAAAATATCAAGAACACAAGAATTTTCTGAACCGAAAATTTGTTACTTACTTAAAGTGGCTGTAGCAAAGGTGGAAAATCCGTCTGCAAAGCTTTTAGACCCTGTGATTATGGTTGTGTTCATCCCATCTCCAACCAACATGATATTAGCCTTTTCTCTGGAAATCTCTACGGTCTCATTGTAAACTCCTGCCTTTATTTTAATCACAAACCTGGTCCTGGTCATGTTAGGAGCCATCTTCAGTGCTTCACCAATAGTCTCATAATCTCCATTGCCATCAGCGGCAACAACAATGTCAGCCTTCATTGTTGGTTCTCTCTGCATCAGATTTCGATCACCGGGCAGCATCCACATTGGGAACCTCTTCTTTGGTTTCTTGGTAACAAGCCTCTTCTGTTCATTTAGGTTTTGTTCTTGGTATCTGATCATGGCCAAGCAATCACTCATCAATTCAGAGATGGGAGCCAACAAGCCTTGGAGGTGACCTTTGAGACCGATTTGATTTTCTGAATCAAATTCTTCCAATTCAAAAAACCCACCAATGCAAGTGTTCTCATTTGTCATAGCTGCACTAAGAAGAGTCTTGAGGTTACCGTAGGACACACGAAATCCATGCAAATCATCAACTGCCTGGCCAAGTTCATAAAGGGTTTGGTCTAACATCTCTAGACAATCTTTCAGCGCATTCCTCTCTTGCAAATACAAATCTTGGAGCTTCAGAAGACCCTTAATGCTCTGCCTGGTACTTTCCACAGATGCCACAGTTTGGTTGATGTTGGCCTCAAGAAGATGATGAAATGCAGTGAAATGGTCATGGGTTTTGGCAGAGGCAAGGGCAGTGAAGCACAGAGATGGGTGAAGAAGAGTGGTGCAAGCGTTCTTGATTGTTGGGTGTGGAATTTGGTGGCTGAAAGAGAAGCCCAAGTGGAAGAAGAAGAAGGAAGCCATTAGAAGCAAAGATGTTAAGGAGGGAAAGAACATAAGCATGTTCATCTTGATGCAGTTTCTTGACAGCTTCATTGCTGATTTAGAGTTCGTTCTAAATTTCTGTAACTTTTGTACTTCAATCAAGATTCAAACTAACCAAAAGCGCCGTGCACTGTTTTATAGACAGCAAAAAATTATGAAAACAAATTTTTTTTTTCGGTGCAACATTTAATTGGAGAATTAGAGGAAATAGCGTCTTATGGGGTGCCCTGTGAGTCCGTTGCATGCTCATATGTTTTCATATCTAAATTACAAATAAATAAAAACAAAAGTGAGTTTTCCACTTGACCAATGCTGAAGCCCAAAGACAAAAGAAAGCAACTTATCTAGGCCTGGCAACTCCAGCCCAATTTTTTTAGACCCATTGAAACTCATTAGCTAGGCCCAATTAAATTACCATAAAAGTTAGTACTCGTTTGGTATTACTTCTTTAGGGCGGAAATCACTTTCTTCAATTTTTTTTGCCACATTAGTATCTGACAAAAAATAATTGAAGTTGCAAAGGACCCACTAGTGTAGTGGTTTGAAGTATTTACTCCCTCAGGCAAGGTCCTGAGTTCGAGTCCTAGCATCCGTGTTGTGTGTGTGAGTTTAATATGCTATCGCCCCTTTCAATAGGAAAGGACCTCAAAAAAAAAAAAAAAAAAAAAAATTTGAAGTTAGATTAGAGATGGCTAAACTCTATGTAACTTTGAAATGGAGCAGCTCAAAACACTAAAGTTGTAAGCAATTGTTTTCCATTTGTCACAAAGTTGTTGCTTGCTTACTGGTCAGATCTTACTTCTTGGGGAAATTTCATCCATGCATACCTTCTTCCTCCAAAAGGAGCATATGCACCCAATGAAAACTAGGTTACATCTAGGCCAACCTATGAAGAATCTAGCTTAGGTTCTTCAAGAAATTAGGTTAGGTGACCATGCTACGAATTTTTTCTTCTTTGTTTTGGGTCGCTGTGACCATGATGCGTTGGGTCACAACAAATACTAGTGCGTTCAACAAAAAGAAGAGATAAAGCCAAACAAAAGTCACAACAAACACCAGTGGGTTCAACAAAAAGCAAATAACCAATCAAGAGCAAATGTGAAAAAGGAGATGTGATTGGATAGCAGAACAAGACTAGGTAAAGCAAAGTTGACTTCAATTGATTAATGGGGTTAAAAACCCAGGTTCAAACATTTCCAATAGGAATGTAAAATGAAAATTTCAAAAGAAATGAAAAAAAAAAAAAATTCAAAATATATCCAAAAACAATCCTCATACTAGGGAGGAAAACTCCACTCTTAGCCAACCAATGCTTCCGCCTCTTTATTTACTCTTTAGCTTTCCCTTCACTCCTCCTCGGCACGAGGAACAGACTCAGCCTGCAATGTAAGACACATTAAGTTAGAAAATTAATGGTAAGGAAGAAAACTAATGGAAAGCAAGAAAATCACGAAAGGGTATGGCATTAGGCAAATAAGTTTACCAGCTTGCGATACTTGAGGGCATAGAACATCTCAAGATAGCGACGGCTCTCAAGGCGATCAAGGTTAGAAACATGCTTCCAGAAGCCATAAACTCCGGTGAGAGTCAAGAGCCTTTCTGAGTAGATTTGCCATGTATACCTACACAAACAGAGGACGTGTAAGAAAATTTAGAAGGCATATGACAATAAAATTATGTTGCTGCACAAGAGGGCTGTGCTTACTTCTCGTAAATACGCTGCAAGCCACCCTGAGAAATCTTGTCCCAGTGGCTAGGATCTGCCCTGCTCTTCTCAAAGAAGTCAACAAGGATGTCCGCAGCTTGATCACCATGATATGGATCAATGTGGTAGCCAGATTTGCCATGCACAATAATCTCAGCAGGGCCACCCTTGCAAGTAGCGAATGTTGGAAGTCCACAGGTCATGGCCTCAACAACCGTCAAGCCAAAGGCTTCATACACAGCAGGCTGCACAAAAGCTCCCTTGGTGTCAGCAATGACACGGTAGAGTTCACCATTCCTCACGCGGTTCATCTGGGATGAAATCCATCTGAACTGCCCATTCAACTTGTACGTGTCAATCAGCTCATACATCTTCTTCATCTCAGCCTTCTCCTCATTGTCCTTGGACTCCTTTCGGCGGTCCCCGGCAACCACAACAAGGTTAACCAATTCCCTAAGCTTGGCATTCTTACCATACCACTCAACAAGTCCAGTAATGTTCTTCACACGGTCCAGCCTTGCCATTGTGAAGATGATTGGCTTGTTCCTGTCCTTCAACACACATCTGATTGGCAACAAACAAACAGATTAGCATATGTTCAATTACAGAACAAGCAAAATAATTTCAGGGACAAGATTTCTCAGGGTAAGGAATATGTGAATATGTGACAAGATATGTTCAATTACAGGCAAAGGTGATGTAAGGAAACTTACAAGTGTTCCTTGTTCTCAACTTGGCTGTAAAGGAGCTCTTCAATTTCAGGGTGGAATGATGTCAGCCTCTTTTCCTTCTCAGAGTATGGGAAGTAAATGCTCATGTCTGCTCCTGGTGAAACAATGTTGAACTTGGGATCGAAGACATCAATACCATGAACGACACGGTAAAGCCCAGGAAGAGTAAAAGCAGTGTGGCTCTCATACTGGCCAACTGTGTCCTTGCTGCAAACATTTACAGCACATAAAATTAGGGTCCCAAAATATGTGACCATCGATACAAGAAATGTGAGGCAAGAGATATATTACCTTCCAGCAATCTCTTGGAAGGTACTGGTGATGATGAAATCAGTATGGTTCATGGCTATAAGATCAGCTGTAAATTGGGATGAGAAGTGATATTTGTCATCTAATTTCTTCCAGTAAAGGTCAGAATCAGGGTACTTTGTCTTCTCCAGGGCATGGGCAATGGTGCACTGCAAAACAACATCCAAAGAACGTGTTTAGCTAATAAAGATACAAAAATATACCCAGATGAAAAAGCCATCAAAAGGCATAACTAACTACATCTAATGGTAATAATCACAAACCTGTGTAACACCCAATTTGTGTGCCATTAATGAGGCCACAATGTTCCCATCACTGTAGTTTCCGATGATGAGATCAGGCTTGCCGTGTAATTCCTTGGAAAGTTCCTGGATCGCATCCTGATAACAAAAAAAATTGGTATTTCTTAGAACCAAGTACAAGCAAAAACCAAAAATCAATGGAACATTTGTCACTCAAGAAACAAAATATGGCAGCTGACAGTATCAATAAAAAGTTCACCTCAGCATAAGTCTCTAGGTAGGGCCAGACTTCAAATCTCGAGATCCATCTGCGGACAATACCCTTCTCTGTTCTAAAGGGAACACGAAGAATATGTGAATACTCTGTGTTGTATACTTTCTCAAGACGCTCACCGCATGTGGTTCCAACCGCATCAGGAAGAAGCCTTGTGAGCTGGGGAGAAAACAGAATCAAGCCATCACAATGAGGTACAATATCACCAAACAACAAGAATAAGGGAGCTAAAAGATTTCAAGCAAAACTCACAATAATAATGCGGGGAGTGATATCCAGTCCCTGTTGCTTAATACGCTTAAGCATCTCAGTCTCCAAAGCACGAACTTGATCCAAGATATAAACAACCTAGAAAAACATAATCCATAACCAAAAATCAGGTAATCTAAACAGACACAAAAAGAAAATGTTAAGCATAAGACCTCAGGCTTGTAAACTAACCTGGCCACCAGTGTCAGGGTACCCCAAGACATTGTCTTGAGCAAAATAGCCGTGGGGAGAAAGGATCACAACATTAAAGACCATGGGGATTTGGCCAAGGAACTTTTCAAGAGTGCAAGGATCAGGTGCCTCAAGAAGATCCAAGAGGAGTTGGATCATCTCGAGAACGCGCTCAGCGGTGTCACCCCAACCTCTCTCCAAACCGAGCTTTTGCAACTTGTCCTCAAATTGCTTGTAAGGGGTTTCTGGGGCAATTGTGGAGAGGTAATCCTCTGCCTTCCTCAGAACATGTTGGAGTTCATTCACATTATGAATTCTGTCATTCAGCATCATATTCTGCAGCAACAACAACAACAAAATAACAAAAAAAAAGACAATTAAATCAAGAGATCAGCAAGGGGTATTTAGTATCAAATCAATGATGATAAGTCTGTAAATGAGAGAAATCGATCAGTATAAGGAAAACAAACCTTGCCCTTGTAGCAGTGAACTCGGAGGAATTCGAGCAGTGGGTGCATGCTCTCCTTGTCATGGAAGAGCTTTGCAGAAAGGTGACGGTTGAGGAACTCAACGCCATTTCCAATGGACTTGGAAAGAGTTGGGCGGGGGAAAGAAGCGTTGAATGGTTCGAAGTCCAACTCAAGCACAAAGTTGCCATTGGCACTGCAATCGAAAGCAGCTCAGATTATTAACATCATAAACAGCAGAACAAACAGATCAAGAACCAAATTAAACATTAAAAACCAAAAATCTACCTTCCATCAACAAGTTCCTCTTTGAAGTGCAAGTACTCAGGCACCTGCAGCTCCTCAACAACAAGTGCGTCGACATTCACACGGATGTACTCCCAAACACCAGGCCTTGGGCGCACAGCAAGAGCCACCCATGGGGGTAGAACAATAACTTCCTACATGACAAACAAACAAACAAACAAACAAAAAACAAAAAAAAAAGGTTAAAATCACAAAATTCCTCAATGAACCCAGAAATAATTATTATAATTAAATGTGATCTGATAAGTTTACCTGGGTGTGTGTCAAAACTTCACCAAAAGCCCCATCCAAGAGCTTCTGTCTGTTACTTTCAGGAATTGCTTCAAACTCAGCAACAAGCTCATGGGGCTGCATAAACCCTTTTCCCTTGTTTACAATCCTGCAATATTAACAACCCCTCTCACATTAGCAACCTTAAATTTTTAGTGATCCAAGCAAACAAAAATGGTCTTTTTGTATACATTTAACAAAAACCCTTTTGTGATCATAGATACAATACCTTGAAAGCAGGGCAACAATCTCATTGCGGTGAGCAGAGAGAGTCACGTCCAACCTCTCGCGGAGGCTTTGGACACGGGTCAAGGCACGTTCCGCCATTGATAGCAGATTGGTAAATCAGAGAACCTTCAAAAACTGTAAGTACAAAGCAAGTCGTGAGTATAACAAGTTATCCAGAAGCTTCGCAATAAAAAAGAGATGGATAATCACCACCAAGTCAATAATTCCAACATTAATAGGAAGACTTTACAATAATAATAATAATATTATTATTATTTATACATTATTCTAGAAGACTAAGATTTCTTTGGTTTTTCAAAACCAAACACACCATCCACCAACCACCTCACACAAACGTTAATTAGAGCAGTGCGGTTGAACAAAGATGCAACCTTAAATAGTGGTTAAGAATAATTAAAAAAAGATCGAGGTAATCTGTAGCAGCGTAACCGCTGATTTTAATTATGTAATAATTAGATGCACCCATAAAGGATTTGCAGAGTGGCTACCAGATAAAAAGCTTCAAGCCCATCATAAAAATCCAGGCTTATAATATTAATAATTAAGGGTGCTTAGCAAAAGCAGAGAAAACGCTTTTTATCAAAAAGAAGAAGAAAAATAAAAATGGTGCATTTGGCAAATGTTGACAAGAATCAATCTTTTCTCCAAAAGAGAAGCTGAAAAAGACCAACAAGATGAAAGAAAAACACTTCTTCTACTGGTTGCTTGTTGAACTGAAACAAGCCAACCAGTCAAAAAGATATACAGTTTTTTCACTTTCAACAAACAAAAGCAGACTGAAAAAAATTAAAAACAGAGATCTGCACAAAATACTGGTGCAGAAAAGCAAAAACAGAGTATATACCCTCAAATAAACTCAACCCTACTTTCAAAAGGCATTGATCTATGTGATTTGGCAGATGAACCAAAAGAAAAAAAGGGCAAAGACCATATAGCCTAAAGAAATAACCCAACAAGACGAACAAGAACACAAGGAAAAATAAAAATGGGAAGAGAAAAGGAGGTGTACCTAGACAAAGAACACAGAGAGAGAGAGAGAGAGAGAGAGAGAGAGAGCCTTCGGAAACGAGAAGAAGAGAAATGATGTGGTTTGGTGGATGAACAAAGCTGGTGGCCACTTTATAGCGTGGAACCGCGAACCAAAACGAGCAAGTTAAAAAGAACTTGGAGCGTACGATAATAAGGGCAGTGGCAATGGTCGGAAATCTATTTTATCCATTTTACCAGTCTCATTCCTTACCCGAAGAAGTCATCAAAAAACGAGGGTAATTTCGTAAATCCACAAATTGAAAATGGGATATGATAGGATTTATATGGAAAGAAATTAGAGGATTAATCAATTTTGTGCTGTTTAATTTTAAGCCTTGATATTCAAGCATTTGCCTTTTTTTGTCGGTCTTGAGCAACAAGAAAAATCCATTGGGATTTTATGTTTTATGTTTTTTTTTTTTTCCATTGAAGGCACCAAATTCATGGAATTAAGGTGTGAAATTAAAAAATAAATATGTGGCGATCAGGTAAAGTGCAGAGAAAGAGGGGCATGCATGGGTCTAATCGGAGAAGGTGCTTGTTGGGTGATGATTCAGAAGTCGGACTTTTGGCCACTTCTAGATTTTGGAGTTGTTGTTCCCTATAAAACCCTACAATTCTAGCCCATTGGGTTCATGGGTTTAATGTAATCCAATCTTTGGTTTTGGATTAATGTTTTTTAATTACTATACTATGCGTATACACATTTATACACTATATTTATATGGGCACACACATTATAATAAAAAAAGATAAGAGGATATGTTTGAAGAATATCCTGAATCCCATCATACTATAATGTAGCTAATGGGAGCAATCATTGGAGGTGACGTGAAACCGACTGAGAACAAATAATGTGTCAAATTAAGCTTGAAACATAATAATGCATTTAAAGGAGTTCGTAGCTAAGTTGATTAAAATGGTTGTTCGATTTTTTCTTCCTTGAAAACAAAACATAAAGATCAATCAATGGATGTATATAAAATAACACTACAATAACATTACCTTGGAATGCCACCAAGTATTTAGAGCCAACCAATGTTCTTCAGTAATGAGAGAGAGGAGAAACAAATGAATGAAAAGAACGAATTGAAGAAAGAATAGTGAACGCAGGGGTTCAATACACAAAACGCAAAGAATGATAGAAATGAAGAAAGGAATGAGAAATGGAATGGAGGAGAAGGAGGAGCAAACAACCCTTTTATATTATGGGGGAGGAGAGAAAGGTCATATCTCCATGACACATGATTGTCTTCCCACTTCCACCTTCCTGGTGGGTAATTGACTTCATTTTTAATCTTCAAATTGACACAAATTAATTCAAAAAAAAAAAAAAAAAGTGCCTCTGTTTCGTGAAAAATACAAAACCACTGTCATACCCTCCTGTGGTTTTCTTGTTGCTTTCACAAAACCGCTTTACTTTTCCTCTTATCCACTTTCTTCTTCAACCCCTTTCTTAATTCCTCTCTCACTTTCTGTCCTAGTTTATGTAGCCTGTAGTAGGCCCTGTACGATTATTATATTATTTATTACAATTATTTTTTATACCTTTTAATTTTTTGATACAAATGATCTAAATTACGAACGAGTAAGAGAATTCGAAGTTGAATTTAATGAAGCAGACTCACTGCCGGGGTTAACCTAACATTGCATCCATCCTTTTTTTCTTGTATCAAGTACATATGCATAACGTGTCCTGGCTTGGTTTTCTTTTTAGGGGGATTCACTATTATACTCAATATGGGGGCCCAAATTATAAAAATACCCTATATAAAATGGACTTTAGAAACACACCCAAAGTCCATTTACAACATAACAAAAAAGCTTTTAACTTCTTATAAATTACAAAACTGCCATCAATTTCTTAAAACAAGCCCAACCCCAAAATCTCATAAAAATACCCAAAGCACTCAATAGGACATCAAAGTAATTTAATAATCAATATTAAATTCAATAAGGCTAGCTATCATTTTTTGGATTTTTTTTGGATTTATTTATAGGAATTCAATTGTGTAGGGTTTATTTATAATATTAGTGGTAGAAATAGGTATATCACTAAATATCTCTTCTTTCTATGGCTCCTGTTTTCCTTGACTCAACGCTGCAAAAAGTGACTGGCTTTGGCTGGTGTGCTACAAGGGTATTTTCGTAGTTTTACGTTCCACCGTAATTAATTACTTCTAATTACCTGTCTAACCAAAACGTGGAAGCGGCTGAGCTCTTCTGGACGAAAGTTCGAACGCGCCAGTTACGCTGCGTTTACGGTGCCGGGCGACACGTCACTCTGTCGGAAATGAGTAGAGCAAAACGAAATTCCAAGATCTTCTTTGCTCCCGTGACGTGGCATTTTTTGATTGGACGACTGATAGAATCTCAGTGGGCGAAGGTGAAGTGGGTGGCGTATGCACACATGGCAGCCAGGATTTTGGATATAGTGCGGTCCCTACGTGGCACGTAGGCCGTGGGGCCATTGTACCAAATAGGTGAGTGGGTGGGTCACATGCTACCCATCGTCGATGGTTTTTTCTTTCTCATGAGTCATAACGGAGACAATAGGCTGAGAGGTTTTCGGTGGCTGACGCGGCATGATTCGGTGTGCTTTTTTAAACGTAAATTCTTGGTTTTGGGGTGTTTGTATTTGTACGTAAAGAATAAAAAAAGAAGCATGGTGTTAATTATTACGTTGGAAAAATCAAAACGAGGAAGAGCGAGTCTCGCTTCAAAATCCATTGGCTGCCTATTACTAGCCATTAGTGGTTTTGGCGGACGCTGTTTTGTGACTACGGTTTTAAGTTTTGTGTACTTATGAACAAGAAAATTAGGTATTTTAAATTCTACAACAGTCTAACGTACGCCTCGTACTTCCTTGCTATTTTGGGGCGTTCTTAATTAATTAATTAATTATATATATATATATATATATATATAAGAACTAGAATTAACTCTCTCATATCAAAAGACACGTGTCAAGTAAATAGTGAAGGAACAAAAAGGGAACACCAACTTTGAGTACAGAAGACATGACTCTCTCTCACCAATACTACTATCATATATATTGACTATTGTGATGACTATCTATCTAATAGAAGTAGGTTCCACTAATATATGCGTCACTCGCTTATATTAGAGATATATTTGATAACGATTTTTTAGTATTTTTATTTTATATACGAATCTTTAGTATTTGACCAATAAAATAAAATAGCATTGAAATAATAATAATAATAATAATAAGGTTAAATGTTTGACAAGGAAATATAGAGCTTGATAGTGTACATTTGATAGAGCTTGGGGACCACTCCAAGTCCAACCCTGGCATCTGCCTTTCAAGGAGTGTTCTAATTTGTTGGGCTGCCATAAATTGTAATTCTCCAATTGAATTGAAGTATACTTGTGTCCAAATCCTAGTTGGCACATAGAGTCGTAGGTATATAGCCACAGGTCCATACATGGCATCATGAATTGCCTTCCGGCTCACGTCAAAGCATCAAAACATTGGAAATTCCACTTTCAAATCATCAAAATCAAAGCATTATTAGAAAAACAATGACCACTTTCGTTTGAAAACCATGCTTAACAAAAATGATTTCGAACTGTTCAACTCAACTTCAACATGGAATTAGGTAGTTCGAGTTTTACTCACGTTTCTAAGTATGATGTGGCCCATTTTGAATTTTCTTAATTAAAACTTGAAAATAAGATAAACAAGTTTTATATGCATTCATTCTAAGATAGCAAATTATTTATATTATTAAGTCTTAAAACAAAGGGCAGGGCCAACAAATTTTCTATTGTCGTGTAAAGTTTAGAATTCTCAATTCATGACTCGATATTCTCAACACGCTATCTTTTTTGTGATCGAACTTAATTAGGCAGTTCGATTTTTACACAATTCTTATTTGTAATTGTTAAACACGATGCATGTTTTTGGCTTTGTAGAATTCCGTTTTTGATTCACCAAGTTCCGTTTTTTGCTTTCATGGCTTCAAACTTTTGCTTTATTGAGTTCCCTTTTCGACTTCATTGGAATCACTTCTTTATGTATTTCGATTCCATCTTAAAGTTAGAGTATCTAACCATAGTCAATCGGCCAACCCAAAGTATCAAAGTTAGAGCATCCAATTCAAGATACTAAAGTTAGACTATCCAATTCAAAATCAATCCAGTCATTTTAAGATCAAGTATTTTATTTGGGAAGAAAGAAATAAAAATTTGTTTGTAGAACCAAATGTTCTCAATTCTATAAACAAGTCATATACATGTTGAGAGTACTACACCTAAATTTTGTGCTGTGTCATTGATGTTGAGATAACCCACCTGCCTATATCTAAATTAGTGATGCAAGTATCTGTTGTGGCCTCTAATCAGTATTATCCCCTAGACAAAGCCCTCATCTCAATCAACCTCACAACAAATCATAATTTCTCAACAAATAATAATATTAAAAAACATCATAAATCATAACATATGACGTTGGATTAATGGGTTATTATTTTCCTTAATCGCATGTTCTGGTGTTCCCCTACCGCAGGAAATTGTTTCTCTTAAGTTTGAACAAACAATTTGCAACTTGCAATACAAATGTGATCCATCAATGATCAACTAAGACAGAGGATGACCACCAACATGCAATCCCCTGTTCTCTATCTTAAGCACCTTGCCACCCTCCACCAGGTACAAGGACCCAATCATGGCCCTTTCTTCTTACTTAGACATAAACTTGTAAAATAACCTAGCACTATATATGGTCTTAGAAAAAGTCACCCAAAAAAATTGCTAATATAGCATTGTGACGCACTGAAATCCCGAAATCCAGGTTTAAAAGTTAGCCCCTCGCTATGGTAATGTCATGTAATTGAAATAATTTTTAATTACTTCGTAACTTGCATGTAATTAGTAGGTAAGAGTGAATATGGAGCGAGCTATAAACTTAAGCTTATTATTTCAAACATTTACACAAACAACTAAATTTACTTACCAAACACATGTGATTTGTGAGCGATTGCACCTTAAAATTTGCCCAAAATTACTTTGTACCGAAAAAAGGAATGCACGGGCATATATAGCATCTCTAATCTAAATATGAAGGGTTTGAGGTCACAATGCTTAGTGTCTCCAAATAATCCTAATTTCTATAGGGAGATCATGTCAAGGAGTTAGGTCATAATTCACTCCCAATGTTATGTGTGGGTTGTTTGAATGATTTTGTGGGGGTACCGATCTCAAATTATGGCTCTCCATTGGTGGTTTGGTGCAAATTACTTCTCTTGCACTTAAAGGCTATGTTGATTATACTTGGAACATGTTTTTCCTTTTTGTTTGGTGGATATCTATGGTTGAACTTATTGCCCCTCTTTGAACTATTTAGCCTAATAACATAACCATTTTTATTGTTTGATTAAGATTATAATTATATCCTAAGGAAAAGTATGGCCAGGTTAAATCCAAAGTGAAAGTGGTAGGACCTTTCTTCAAGTGGGGCGTAGAAAAATGAAAGAAAATATATATCAGGGGAAGAGAAAAAGGCTCTGCATGCCGTCCTTTTCTGTCAAATTTGTCAGATATCCAGATGCAGCATGCATGTGTTTGTTTGGTTTGGCAATTAGAAGAAAAGCAAGCTTCACATACCACATTCAACATCCCGGCTCATTGTATTTGTTCCGTCGCTGGTGGTTTCAGCTCCTCTAAATTGCAGAGAATTCAAAAAATGCAATATGCACACTATAACGTGCTCATCACGTGATCAGTTGTTTGAAATCAACTATAACGTATGTATGGTAACTTTGGTAAAACACGAAATACTAGTGTCATATTGTTCAATGATTCCTTGACAAAAATAAGAATATTACGACTCCCATAATTAAGGCCCTAATTCGTTTATCTTTGATTTCACAAAAAGAGGGAAAACAAGTTTGACATCCCTACTTATATGTTTTTTTTTTCTTCTCTCTTTTGGTCATAGAATTAAAAGTGACATATATAATGACCCATAGTTTGTAGTCTTCCTAGTTGCCACACCAACAAACAATCCTAACAAAATGGAACTGTTCAACCAGAAAGAGGTTTAGAAAATTTGACTTGTTGCACATTTCTTTATCAGAAAAAAGTTTGTAGGTTTAGAATTTTGCTTGCACTTTGGTTGGCTTGGATCTAAAGTTACTTTCAGATTTGACGGGAGCTTTGACTTTTCTTTACATGCCTGCCCTTCCTTTTGGGCTTTATTTTTGTTCGGGCCCGGTTACTTATGTTCTTCGGGCTTGGCCGGTATTTTCTTTTTTGGGTTTGGCCCGTATTTTGGAGCCGGACGTTTTGGCATTAATGACCCGTTTTCCGTTGAAAGTTGAAACTCAGAACGTAACCAGTGCACGTGTGACGCGTGTGCGGCAACCTCAGGCGCCAGAAATTCAAAAAAAGGAAATGAATATCTATTGCTTTTTCTCTCAGGTGCGCCTAAGCAAACGGAAAAAATAACCAAATTAATAACAGAAGTGCTCAAATAGCCGTTACTCTGCCATCTCCGCCTCTCTCTCTCTCTCTCTCTCTCTGAACTTGACGGCAAAGTCACAGACCTCTTAGCATTTCGATAATATAGTCTCCTTCTTCACTGGCACTCTGGACTTCAACAACTGTTTATCTCTCAATCTTCAAGAACTCCATTTTTACTGTAAGCATTTCTTTCTTTCTAGGGCTCTCTTTTTGTTTTTTGTTTTTTTGTTTTTTGTTTTTTTGTTGTCGTTGTTTTTGTTTCTGATGATCTCAGTGCTGTAGATTCTTGAAGCTTGATGTACAATGCACTGATTTCTTTTCAAATTTTGTTTTTGTTTTTGAAAAGTAGTTTTTACTTTTCAGTTCAAGAATTCGAAACAAGTCTGACAGTTTCTGTCTAGTGTTTTAGATTTTAGATTAGGATGTGAACGTGATTTCTTTATGCCAATGCTTGATTTTGTTCCTGAAGCTAGGGTTTCCTTCTCCCCAATTTTTTTCTGCTAAGTTTTGCAATCCAAGAATTAGTTTAATTTCTATCAAGAACCAGATGAGATCATTGAAATTTTTATTGTTACTGAAATCAGAGTGTTCTGCACCTGATAACTTACGTTGCACAATAAATGAATTACTTTGATGATGACGTCTTGTGCTTAGAGCTATCCACTAAGATATAAAATGTGTGGTATTGTAGAGAGGAGGCTAGTAAGTGAAGATGATGCCTGGGACACCGGCAACACCATTGTCTAAAATCCGAAGGAACCTTTATTCCACTCCGGGTGGTTCAAAAGTTCACGAGGAGAAAATTTTAGTCACTGTTCGTTTGAGGCCGCTTAACCGGAGAGAGCAAGCAATGTACGATCTTATTGCTTGGGACTGCCTGGATGAGCACACTATTGTTTTCAAGAATCCAAATCATGAGCGGCCTGCAAACCCATACACCTTTGGTATAGCTTACATCAAAAGTTTTATGTTCTTCTTGTGCTTTCACCGGTCTTATTATGTTACCTTTGACAACAGCATAGAAGTTTGGATTTGTGAAAATATTTTGAGATACAACTGTTGTAATGTTTTCGTTTTCCTTAAGAAAGTACTTTTTGTTTTTTCTTTAGGGGGTGACTCTCTGAGCAGAGTTGTTTTTACTCAAATAATTGGTTTTGTTGTTATTTGCATGTGCCAGATAAGGTTTTTGGCCCAATGTGCTCAACTCAAAAGGTCTATGAAGAAGGAGCCAAGGATGTTGCTTTATCTGCACTTACAGGAATGAATGGTAACTTGTAGATTTAGATACGTTTCATAATGTGCCAAAAGGTCTTTTGTCAATTCCAACATTTCCACATTATTTTTCTGGCAGCAACAATTTTTGCATATGGGCAGACTAGTAGTGGTAAGACATTTACCATGAGAGGAATCACTGAACATGCTGTGAGAGACATCTTCGAGCACATCAAGAATGTAAGTCATTGTTCATACCAATATGTTTTATATGGTTTTTGGAATTGGAATCCTCTTCATATTGCAAGGGCAAAGTTTTAGGATCATCGGAAAGTAGCATGAAAAAACACTGCGTACATGACAAATTACTTCAAGATGAATCATGTTGAACATTTACCAACATAAATGCATGGAAATTCCTATAACCTTTTAGTACTTTGCCTTTGTTGCTATCTTTTTTTTATCTCATAGACGCCGGAGAGGGACTTTGTTTTGAAATTTTCTGCTTTGGAGATCTACAATGAAACTGTTGTTGACCTTCTGAAACGCAAATCTACTTCACTGCGGCTTTTGGATGACGCTGAGGTACTTACTATAAATTTTCCTAATGAAGATCTTATGGATTCTTTTTCATGTTAACTTTTCATGCCCTTTTTGAATGTAGAAAGGGACCATTGTGGACAAAACACAAGAACAAATTGTTCAGGATGGCCAACATTTGAGGCAATTAATTGAAACATGTGAAGGTAATCTGTTAATTTAAGTTCATTGAAAATTGTAAGGTGTTTGGCCAACATACGAGGTGACTTTTGGAATTCAGGCTTTACTATTGTAGTATTGTTGTTCCAATAAATAAATGTGTTGTATCTATCAGATTCTTATCATCCAGTGAACATATTTTCCCATTTTCATATCTCTTGTACAATTATTAAGTCTTGTATTCCATGATTTAACGTAGCATCTATGCTTTTTTATATTTACCACATGAATCAGAATTGGTGACAAAATGTAAAAAACTTCCTGCACTGGGTAAGATGATCCTTGTATTATCTTCTCTGTTTTGTATGATCTTTTAATTGCAAAAGTTGTCTTTGCAGCTCAAAGGCAAGTGGGTGAAACTGCCCTAAATGATAAAAGCTCAAGGTCGCACCAGATAATCAGGCTGGTATACTGATGAACTTTTCCTTAGATTTTCTTTCTTAAAATAAATATTCTATGAATGGTAAACTATAATATTGAGCTTGTATGAATACTGCATTATGAACTTGTCACATCCTCCTTTATTCTTGAATTTTCCTTCCTTGAGTTGGAATTTAGGATTGCAATGTTCAATTGTTGCAGGCATGTAGATAGCTTTATCATTTTACCTCTGCATAATTAATGTCATAGGTTGCAGACATGAGCCAGCATGCATATAAGCATTTTGACTGGTCCATGAATAAGGATAGAATTAATGATTCCTTTTTTTCCTTTTCTTTTCAGACCATCGAAAGCAGCCTCCGGGAGAGTTCAGGGTCTGTGAAGTCATTTGGAGCCAGTTTGGTATGTTTAGTCACACTCAGGTTTTTGGTATTGAACAACAATGCAGTTTTCTTCACTAGAATTTGAATAGAATTCTGGAATTCTGCAGAATCTTGTGGACCTTGCTGGAAGTGAACGTGCCTCCCAAACAAATGCAGATGGTACAAGATTGAAGGAAGGTAGTCACATTAACCGTAGCTTGTTGACTCTCACAACCGTTATCAGGAAGCTAAGGTAAGCAAGTGCCAAATGTTCCTAGGTTAGAAACTCTGTAGTTTTTGTTACTATAGAGCTATACTTCGAAGTTCAACTTATCCTAAACCTGCCCTTTGATTTGCAGGCCAAAAAAGTTTTAGAAAATTACTTATTGTCATTTTAGCAAGGAAAGCTCCAATTTACTCACACACACACACACAAAGAGTCATGATATGATACTCATCTGTGAGCACGAAAGTCCCTGCTCATCAGTGGCATCCCAAAATGAAAATTACTTTTTGGGGACAATTGTGGAGACTTTCAAGGCTTCGTAATTTGTTGAACATGTAAGTGCACGCGATTGATTGTCTCACAAGTTCTTTTTTTTGCAGTGGTGTGAAAAGATGTGGTCACATACCATACAGGGATTCAAAACTTACACGAATACTGCAGTCTTCACTTGGGGGAAATGCTCGGACAGCCATTATATGTACCATAAGCCCAGCCTTAAGTCATGTAGAGCAAACAAGGAACACGCTCTCATTTGCAACTAGTGCCAAGGAAGTCACTAATACTGCGAAAATAAACATGGTACAATAATTAACAGCAATTCCTTCTCTTCTAGATTGTGGAACCTCATTATTCATTTATTGTAAATGGGTTTAAGATAAAGCCAGCCTTACCTCGTATGCATAATTTGCAGAAGGAAATAGCCAGACTAGAAGCAGAGCAACGAAGTCCAGGGCCTTCCTATTTTATGTCTATACTAGAAGAAAAGGACTTGAAAATCAAACAGGTATGGTGCTTAGAAATACAAGGTTTTTCTATGTTCATCAAATATGCAGGATGCTAGTCAACCTTGAGTCCTAGAGATACTGTTCAATTGATGGGAAGGCCTTTATAAAGGTCTTGGTCATTGACTTGAATTCAAAGTCATATTTTCTCATATAATTTCTATCGAACAGAAAAGGTCAATACGAAATAGTGGCAAAGGTACTATTCAGTTTATGGGAAGGCCTTTATAAAGGTCATGGTCATTGACTTGATCATTTTTGCTCATATAATTTCTATCAACCAGAAAAGGACGTGGCAAAGGATAATTCCTCCTTGCCCCCACACCACAAAGAAAGAACTGAACATAAATGGCATCCTTCTATCTATGTGATTACTCCTAAATGTAAAGAAACTTCATTTTACAGATGGAGAGGGAAATGGAAGAGCTAAAGCGAGAAAGAGACCTTGCACAGTCACAACTTGAATCAGAACGCAAAGTAAAGAAAGTGCTGAAGGTACTAGTATTGTTTGTGTATGTTTATGATTTTTATGCACATGCATTAACTTAATTGTTTGACATATAAAATTTCAGGAATCGAACCAATTTGGGCCCTCTGCTCAAGTCGCCAGGTGTCTTTCTTTTCCTGGAGAGAATGAAACAGTTCCTATTCATAGTAGCGATACTCCACAGTCTCAGACCAGAGCTCCAGTTCAAAGGAAGGCAATGGTGAGAAGATCAGTTACTTCTACAGACCCATCCATGCTTGTGCATGAAATCCGAAAGCTCGATGAACGACAGAGGCAGCTTGGTGATGAGGCAAATCGAGCACTTGAAGTACTGCATAAGGAGGTAGCTTCCCATCAGCTGGGAAATAAAGAAACTGCTGAAACTATAGCAAAGCTGCTGTCCGAAATAAAGGACATACAAGCTGTTAGATCCATTGCTGACGAATCTGTGACAGGAGATGGGGCCAACCTGAAAGATGAAATCACTCGATGGAAATCTCAGGCAAAAGATATTCAATCTTTAGAAAGGAAGCTTGAGAATGTTCAGAAATCTATAGACCAGCTGGTGTTTTCTTTTACAAATAGTGAGGAAATTTCAGAATGCAAGACTCCGTCAAAAAAGAAAAAGATCCTTCCTTTCAACTTGAGCAATAGTGCAAACATGCAGCATCTGATTCGCTCCCCTTGCTCAACCCTGACCCCTTCTCGTAAAGTGATGGAATATGAGACTGAGAACAAGGTGCCTGAGAACAACGATGCTATGCCTAGTGATGACACAGTGGTTGGGAGATGTAAAGTTACTCCACCAAAGAGCGATAAGTCATTCAAAGAGGGAAGTCCTGCTGTGCAGCATTCAAACACAGTTAATGTGAAGAAAATGCAAAGGTTGTTCAAGAATGCTGCTGAGGAGAATATACGTAGCATTAAAGCTTATGTTACTGAGTTAAAAGAACGGGTGACGAAGCTTTCATACCAAAAGCACCTTCTGCTGTGCCAGGTAAGAAACATTTTCCTTAGGGCTATAGAATTACCACAAGAAATTTGTGCATTGTTCAATGTGGTGTACTAGTCAAGTAGCATACATGCATGCATATTGATTGGACATGAACTTCTGGCTTTTGAGATTGTTAGTTTTGCTTTTCTTAAATTGTTCATTTCCTTTTGTCAGACATTTACTTTGCCTTCATCCTCTATGCCCTCTCACAATATAAGTAGAGCTGTGTCCGTCAATGTAACTCATGTGGACTGAAAACTGGAATATTTTTTTTTCGTCCAGTAGAATTATGAGCATTTTATTTCTGTCCCCCCCAATATTTATAATTCTATCAACTAATGCTTTGCTTAACTCGGCTAGGAGGAAAAAATAAGGGATAAACAATCATTACTCTATTTCACCATTTCTTAATGGTATATATGGTTTTTAGGTTATTGCATTGGAGGAAGATCAAGAAGCTGGAGTTGATGAGCCTGATAAAATTGACGAATCTCTTCCTGAGACATGGCAGCTGACTTTTGAGGAGGAGAGGAAGGAAATTGTCATGCTGTGGCATTTGTGCCATGTTTCAATTATACACCGCACACAATTTTATATGTTATTCAAGGGAGACCCTACTGATCAGATTTACATGGAAGTGGAACTTCGAAGATTGCAATGGCTGGAGAGACACTTCTCGGATCTTGGCAATGCAAGTCCGGCACTTTTAGGCGATGAACCTGCAGGCTCAGTCTCAGCTAGGTACATACATCCCAAGTAGTTTTAATCCTCTTATAAGACTAACCAACAGTACTTGTAATAATCTGCTGATATATTTATTGATTTGTGAACTTGTGACAATATGTTTGGTTGGATGTATGGATTTTGCAGCATCAAGGCTCTAAAGCAAGAAAGAGAATATTTAGCTAAGAGGGTGAGTTCTAAACTGACAGCAGATGAAAGAGAAATGCTATATGTGAAATGGGAGATTCCACCAGGAGGAAAACAGAGGAGGCTGCAACTGGTGAACAAATTGTGGACAGATCCTCATAACATGCAACATGTACAAGAAAGTGCTGAAATTGTTGCCAAGCTGGTGGGCTTCTGTGAATCTGGTGAACATGTTAGCAAGGAGATGTTTGAACTCAATTTTGCACACCCTTTTGATAAGAAAACATGGATGGGCTGGAACTTGATATCAAATCTCTTGAATCTGTAAAACAGTAGTGTAAATTTTTTTTGTTATGTAAGCTGTGCATCCAGGAACAAGACTTGTGATGTATGTACTAATTTGCAATTTCAATGAATGTAAATGGTTATTTTAGTAGTAATATTGCCAACCTTGAGGGCTTGCTTGAAAGCCTCCCAGCCTTAGAGTAATCTTCCGGTGCGACCGTCACCATGGATGTTTTTTACACTCGGATATTACTATGGCTTTTCTTTTGTTTGAAAACTGAAATAGAAGAAATACAACACGGATCCTCTTTAACTCCCTAGAATGAGAAACCAAATATACACACAGCTCAGAATATATATTATGAATACAAAACCGCCTGAATTACATCCAGCAATTAATAAAAATTTGAGGCTCACCAGAGAAATATTTTGGACTGAACTGTGGGTGGTCTTCACTGGTCATCGCCATGAAATCAAAAGAGACACCTTCAATTATGCTAAAAAGGATAGTCATGCATGTATCGCTTCAATCTAGGCTTCATTACAGCTCATGTAATTAGCTCCAAATCATGCTTAGAAAGAACCATAGATGGCCAAAGGGTTTAAGGGTCTCCCCATAAACTGTGGCTTTAGCTTCCACTTCCAACACCAACAAACTTCGACAATCAAATAGAGTTGAAGGAAAAAGAAAAACAAAGAAAAGTGAGGAGCAATGGATGCTGTGTTGAGGGCTGTGGTTTTGATGAGCATGCTTGTTCTTGCAATAGCTCAAGCTGATATCAATCCTTCTTATACCAATGTGGTTCGAAATGGCAAGACTCTTGGTCAAGTTGAGGATGTCTCCCATCCTTCCAATACAAATCATGTAGTTCCAAATGATCATCTTATTCCTTGTGGTGTATGAAGTGCGACAAAATGTATGATTAAATGCAAGTTTGGACCTTCGGATGTTGTGTATAATTGTACACATAATTGTGCCAACTCCATTGCCACCACAACTACTTCTTCTGGTAATTTCCTCTCCCTTGCTTGATCATTTGTTTGAAATTATATTTCGATCATTGATATTCTTATTTTGGTTTTATTTGATTGATATTATAAATAAACACTATATGAAAGGTGTCGTGAATTCATGCTATGAGAGCTGCTACAAAAATAACCATATTAATTAAAGTATTGGCTACTGAGGCGTAAGTGCATGCAATGCGGAGGTCTTGCTGCAGAAAATAAATAAGGAATTATGTCTTGCATATGCAATAATTTTGGTTTGAAACAATAATAAGACTTACTCAATTACTACTTAATTGTGTCGTGGACTTTGTTTCTTTCTCTATGTTTGTGTAATTTTTTTTTTTCTCTCTAATGGAGCTGAAAACACATAGAATTTGCACAACAATTAACACATGTTCCATACAATCAAAATAACATCGTAAGCAACTTCCTTACCAATGAGGTGTTAGTTGGATTGACCCAGACATTTGATGCGCTTCCGAGTGATCTTAGGCTTAAGCTCCCATAATACATGTGTGTGAGAATTCCCCCTCATTTTCCTAACTTTGGCAAAAAAGAAAAAGAAAAAAAGGGAAGTTTCCTTTACCAACCAAAAAAGAATTAAGGGGTATATAGGTAAACATGACCTTGAATTTATAATTTACTTAACCAAAAAAGAAAATCTAAGAAAGGAAAAAGAAAAAGAAAAGGAACGAAAGTAAGGGGTATATAGGTAATTTGGTACGGCTGTAATCGTTAACGCAAAAGTATAGGCCAGCGAGCCAAAACCCTCAAACCCTTTGTCGCTCCCGTGTTGTTTGTGTACTTGCAAGCTATCGAAACTGAAGGAGAGACGACGATACAAAATCTACAGAGAGATTATTCGAATAAACAAAGAAGAAAAGAAACCCAAATCGGAACAATGGGGAGAGAGGTTCCACAACAACAGCAGCAGCAGGTGGCGTTGGCGGTGGAGCAGCTGCTGGCTGTGAATCCGTACAACCCCGACATGCTTTCCGATCTTGAAAACTACGTTAACGAGCAGGTATGTCTCTGTATCTTATTGATGAATGAATGCTGATATTTGGGTTAATTAGTTCTTAACTGAATTAATTATTGATTGATTGACTGGCCTATATTTGTTTTTCAATGTTTTAGGTTTCTTCACAAACTTATAATCTCGATGCCAATCTCTGCCTTCTTCGTATCTATCAGGTAATAGGAGAACTGGGTTTTTCTTTAAAAATTGGTTTGTGTTTTCGATTCTGTAAACTTATCTGTCTTTTTTTTTTTCCTGGGTGCAGTTTGAGCCGGACCGTATGAGCACTCAAATTGTTGCCCGCATCTTGGTTAAGGTCTCCATTAAATCCTATTGCTGCAAAACGTTTCTTTTAGTTTTATTTTTAATGCAAAAGTAAGAAATTTGTCTTATTTGTATGTGTATTAATGTGCAGGCACTGATGGCAATGCCCTCCCCTGATTTCGGCCTTTGTCTATTCTTAATCCCAGAAAGAGTGGTATAAGTTCTCTCATTTTCTTACATACCCAGTTGGAATTTCATTATTTTTGTTAACATGAGTGACAAAGTGTTCAAATGGGTTCTGCAGTGTGTATATATGTGTGTGTCAAAATTACAAAGTGGTATCCAAGTTCCTCGGTTATTCAGCTCTGATTAGTTTCGTCATCTCTTTATGTTATTGCAATGAATTTCATTATCAAAATTTGAGATTGTTTTGGAGGTTGAATCTTATTGAACTTTTTTGGTCAATGAATGTTGTTCAGCTAATCCCCTCTTTTGTTTTCTCTAATTCTTTATCAGCAAATGGAGGAGCAGTTCAAGACACTCACTGTCCTATCTCACTATTTGGAGGTATATGTGGTGTCTGTGGTCCTTGGATTCAGTACTTATGCATGGCTTACAAAGCTACTTCTTCCTTTTGCAGACTGGAAGGTTCAGTCAATTCTGGGATGAAGCATCCAAGAATCGTCACATAGTTGAAGCTGTCCCAGGTATTCGATTTATGGAATTGTTATGGATGATGTCCTGCTACTGGTTTTGTCACCATCATATTTTCTCAGTATTTTGTATTTATGTTATGTTGTATGTAATGCACTTACAAGAGAATTGTTTGCAGGTTTTGAGCAAGCAATTCAAGCCTATGCAATTCATGTTCTTTCCTTGACGTACCAAAGGGTTCCCCGATCTGTGCTTGCTGAGGTATCTGCTTCAATTTTATACATAAATCACATTTTGTTTAGGAATACTTTTACTCTGGGAGGTCTTAAAATATCCTCTACTGCTTTGTATATTGTCTGCAAGACTTATATTTAGATGTGGTATGTCACAGGCTATCAATATTGAAGGCCTATCCCTGGACAAATTCCTTGAGCACCATGTAGCCAATAACGGTTGGATTCTTGAGAAAGGTCATGGAAGGGGTCAACTCATTGTCCTGCCTCGAAATGAATTTAACCATCCAGAGCTGAAAAAGAGCACAGACGATGGCATTCCATTAGAGCACGTGGCTCGTATCTTCCCCATTCTAGGTTGATAATCATTTCTGCTGATTTATCTGCTGCTGGACTTTTCTCCCCATATTTCCAGCACGAGCTTCAGCATTCTCAGACTACTTGCAGCTTTGACTTTAATGATTATGTGGTCATCTGTAGCTTTATTTTATTCTGTTTGCCTTTTGAGTTTATGTTGAAAACTAAAACGCGACCTGTGGGATTCCTTTTGTAGAATTTTATTTTGGCTATCAATTTTCTCATTAAAAAACCATCTCTATACCTCCTGTTCCTCTACGCTCTTCTTGCTTTCGGCTGTTTTGGTCGTTTGGGTTGACCGCTGCTCTTGGCAGTTTCAAAACTTTGCACTTCTGCTTAGTAATGTGCTTTAATATTGTGGGTAAAAACTGAGTAATCTGCACCAACAGTCACGGGTTAAGGCCATTGGCATCGAGGGGTTCTCCACACCTCAAAATTCGTCTGACATTTTCCTAGAAATTTTGGTCAAACTACCACTAACGTTTCGGGTCAATTGATCATGGCGGTGAATTACCACTGGTAATCTCCATGTGGTAAATTTGTAATCAATAAAAATTGTTACCTTCTTCAATAGTCATGTAGTCTTTGTTCTCTATACGTTGGGGATGGAAACAGTTCTCAGTTCTTGGTCAAGAATTGTGGTAACAATTCGAGAATGTCATGCGTGTATTTCTGGATTTGGACGAAGTGTTCAAATTTGATGTGATGCACAATTAACTCAAATAAGCTTTGGATTGGATCCGACCAAAAAAAAAAAAAAAAAAAAAAGCTTTGGATTGGATATTCCCGGGGAACAGTCTCCATGATTTACCTATCTCAATATTGTCTATAATTGGTTCAAATGAATCCTTTTCTTTTTACTGTCTAATGTACATAAAAGGGAATTGAACTCAGATACAAAGGAGCAGACACACTGACTTGAATATTGAATCTTTTATTTGGCCGATTTGGACACAATTTATTTTTGCATTTAGAGATGCATTTTTCAGCCTTCAAAGTACAGCACACTGTAGTCTTTCAATCAAACGCCAAGTCGTACAGGCTAAAGGCCTAAAATTAGCGCTTAAAGGCAAGAATGGCTGCACCAGTTCTACAACAGTAGGATACTCCGCAACACTTACCCAACAATGTTAGTTTTATGCGGGTCCACAAATTAACATTGAGGAAAATAAAGAATCAATGGCCTGCAATTCTAAAGTGGAGCTCCAACGAGCAAAATATTTACAAGATTAAAATCTATTATCCAAGACCTGATGGAGGAAGAGCTCCTAAAGAATCTTAATTGTTGACTATTTACTCTTTTGTACTTTGGTATAACTTCCGACTGAAATTTTCATGACGAACGAACTCAATGTTGTATCGTACATGAGGACCAGCACAATTGCCTCCAGGAATGATATCCTCCCAATGAATGTCGGTTCCACTGCTTTTGGTTCTCCCTTGCTCCCGATATCGCTAACATGCACTCTATAGTTTCTCATCCATGGACCAGCATCTTTGGAGAAATGGTTGAGCCAAATGAAGGCAGGAAATGTATTATTGAGGAAAAATGATCCAAACTTCAGTGGCAGAGTGTCTCTCCATAGTTGACCCAGTTCACAAAGCTATCTGGATACTCCTCAAGAACATTGGAACTCTCTCCGTTATTAAAGGATAAATTTGGTCCTGTCTGCTCCTTCCCCTACAAACCAAAAGGCAGCAACCGAAGGAAATATAAACACTTTGATGTCATATGTTGACGCAAAGGAAAATATTTTCGAACGAACCAAATTTTATAGCATCTTTGAATTAATCAGTTGATTAACTATTGCTAATTAATAAATCAAAAAGGTTTTCATCCCAAAACTATAAATTGTTGGAAAACCAACACCAAATATTAAGTGTGATAATGTTTCTAGCATTTGGAAGGAAGGTTACTGACCTTCAAGCCGGATCCATATTCACTTGTAGAGGGGGTAGAATCTCCCATTATTCCATTAACAACATTCTCCGATGATAGTCCCTCAATTGGAGAGTTTGTCAGTATTGATGACCTGCAATCGTTACATCTCAAATCTCAGCCAAATTATAATGTTCTGCCCCCATCCCCAATAAAAAAAAGGAGGAAATAACAGGCTTTTAGGATTTCCATCCTCTATTAAGAATTCACAATCATTTGCTTCTTTCCCAGGATCAATAAGAATATAATAAATTCAAAGCTCAATCTAAAAAGTACCTCTCGAATGGCTCCTCCTCACAAGAATTCCCGGAAGAAGATAGCCAGTCTAGGTCAACAAAGTTTGAGAAGTTGTATGAATCTCCACGTTCAGAATAGTAGATATGATCACTTTCAAGGCACCGGTATCTCTGCAACTCTCCAAAAAGTTGCCTGCGAGGCATTGAGGGAGCGTACCTACAGACAAACACAGAAACATAAAAGCTGAATCAGAGTCTTGGAACATCAAAATGACAACAAAAACCATCCTAAACTGTCTTCAAAAAAGTTTGAAACATGGGCATTGCAGGGACTTTTGAAAGGAGTAGTCAACTAAAAAATTAACAACAAACATTACCAGGAATACATGCTTCATTATCATGTCAGTAATAATTTGTTATTATGGTCGTACTAATATTCTCAATTTACTGAAGCTAAAGGAAGCAACAACAGAAGTTACCTAATCACATGATTCGCATAATGACAACTAAAAGGCCTTATCTTATAAGAGTGAATACAAAAGGATTCATTTCACAAACAAATATATCATATTTGTAATGTATTAAGTAAATACTGACAGGAGAGAATAAAGGATTCATTACAAAATTAAACTGCCTTCTTTACTTCCTAGTTTCTATCATGTGGTCTTTGACAAGTTTCTTCTCTTGATTGCTTTCCATATTTAAGATAAATTACGTAATAATGCCAACTTGATAGTTTATCTCTACTTCACCACGTTTCAGCAATGCAAGCACTGAACACATAGCTGTTCCTTTTCTACATCTACCAAGAAAACTACAGAACCAAAACAAGACTAATGTAGGCAAACCTTGAATAGGCAATATCACTCTCAGAAGTTGATATATCAGGTGATGACTCTGAAAGAATCTTGCTTTCTTGTTGTGATGGATCTGGCATACAAGAGTTAGTAAATTTCTCCGGCTTAACATGTGGGGATGACATAGGTGAGCTGCTTTCACGAAGAATATTACCGTCGGAATAAGATCTTTTGAAAATGGACCTATAGATAAAAAGGAAATCAGTTGAGCAAATGGCTCAGAAATTAATATGCATGAGTCATAGATCGGTAGCAAAAATCTAAAAATATCAAACAAATGTTACAACCCATATATTCATTAATAATTATGATACTTGTTAAGAAAAGGTTAAGCTTGTAAAAATTCATTGTAATTTTTTCATAGAGATTGCACCTCTGAAACGACACAGGACACATCCGTCGGTTAGCACACAAAAAAGTACCTATTAATTCCCCTTGGACATTTCAATTTTAAAAGCTTTTTGAACAGAAGGCTCCCGTGATGCGGCTTAAAACATAGAATGGGACAAAAAGATGATAAAATTAAGTTTACCCAACTATAGACCAAGTTACCAACATGCACACCCAGCATGACATGGAGACTCGAAGTCATTTATTCTATCTGACAGAAATGACGAATCTTGAGATTTTGATTAGGCTACTACATACCTTCCATCTAGATCCTTATCTTTTGGTTCATCCCTCCCAGAGTAATAATGCTGGTCTGAATCCAATTCCCACAATGCAGGTTTACCTTCTTGTGGTTGAAAATGCCCCAGAAATCTGCTCAAAATATTAAAGGAAAAATCAACATAAATCAATGAAAGGATCAGCTGACAGGAACTTCTACAGCACAACAGTTTTTATTTCTCGCGTGGGCAGTAACAGAGATGACTGTAACTTTACATATAACCTTTATTAACAGCCACAAAAGGACTTCTACAATCGAATGAAATAATTTACACTTTTACAAAGCTGAGGTTTAAAAACAGAAATCTTGATAGGGATTTATTTAACCAAAAAATATAAACACGTGCATGCATGCATACGTGCTGGAATTCAGACACAGGTAATACTTAATGCAGAACTTACACATTAATTGCATCTTGCTTCTCTGCATCCATGTAAGCATTGCTGTAATACCGTTGAAGAGTTCTAAAGAACTCCTGAGATTGAGTTGCTGCTCTCCACTGACCCCTTCTCTCAGAAAATATCTATACAGAATTCCAATTTCAAGTGTATCAAAGAACCATAGAAAATTAAAGAATCAAGGAACCATACACAATTAACGAATCAAGGTCACTAATTACCAATTATTTTTTGAGTTATAACATAAAAATTTGTCTACAGGTGTTAGTATGTAAGGTCCATGACCGTAAACCTAAACGTTAAGCAGGCCAAATACTAGTCAACATTCAGATCCCAAAGCTTATTAGACTCAGTTCAACAAACAAACATTCCAAATCAAATTCCTCACCTTATTGTGAGCAGCTGAACCACCATACTGGTGCGCAAGTGTGTCGCCCATTCTTTCATAAAATCCCATCAAATGATCAGCCAAAGGAGCATCAAGGTCTATCTTTGGATTCTCTACAACTCCCAACGAATGAAGCTGTTGTCCCAACGCAGCCAAGCCATATGCATACTGAGCAACATTTGTGCGATCCAGACAGTCTATGCAATTGGTCCTAAGCACCCCACTTTGGAACGTGGATGGCTTGACAGAATGATTACCATTTGCAATATTTTTGCTTCCACTAGGTGTTTTCTCTATGTTATCAGCATCCTCATTACCATTAGCACTATGTTCTTGGGGAGATAAGTCACCATTTTCAAAATTCCTGTTCCATATTTACATTGTCAAAGTTCCATCAACCAGAATTTTTTAAAGCAATGTACACTAGTAAACCTGTTATGAGATCATATTAGCTATCATTTTAGTTACATCTTTACGAGGTAATGAACATAGAAGCTCATGCCTAACAGGAAACTGAAAACTTACGGCAACCAGAAAATTGGTTTCTCACAGAGAGAGAGAGAGAGAGAGAGAGAGAGAGAGATTGTTGGACCTAAAATTTGTAAAAAACTTGGATGAAGAAAGATAATTAAAACTAGAAAACCATTAAATGAGATGGCAACTTACCCAGAGGAAGGCCACTTAATTACACCCTCAGGTCTCAGTGCTGGGTTAACTTGGCAATAGAAGAATCCAGTTAGCGTCAAGGCATATGTAGCCACCTTGCCCAAGAGTAGTAAAGCATTTGTAGCTTTGCTGGAATGGGAGGAGGAAACAAGGGTACAATTTTTCAGAAAAGATAAAATTCCGGAGTACCACATTATTAAAATAAATCAAACATAAGCTTTACCTCCGGGAATGTTTGTGCAGATCCCAGTGGAGGAATTTAAGACGGTTCTCCTCAGATAAGTCTTTATTAATGAAATCTATTGCATTAGCAAATTCTGCACGAAGTATGGACTCTCGAGGCCTCTTCTCTTGAGTCTGTTGATTATTATTATTTTTTAAAAATAAACAAATAAATAACAAGGAAATACATTAACAAAGAGGGCTACCAAAAGATAGCATGTCAAAATAATTTAAGAGAAAAAGGTGGATTCTAGGTTCAAATTCAGTTTCCTTCATGACATGCAGTTACAGAAAGCAACATGATGAACAGCATCAACATAGAATTGGTCACTAAAGAAACTTTACCTTGATCAGATTCAATATGATAATGGGGTTCCCATATCGCTTGACAAGATTTTCAAAGTGAAGCCTAGTGGCTTCATAGTTTTGGTCCTTCTTTGACACTGGCAGGAGAAAAAAGTTAGTTACAGGAATTTACAGAATAACCTCAAGAGATACTGCTTACGCAAGAACATACATATTATATCTGGTTTGATATTTAAACGTGATGTTTCCTGTGACCAAAATAGAGGGATTGAGCCACGGTTCTGAACGACAGAACTTATTTGCATCGGAAAGCCCTCAGGAACATCCTCAAAGACAATCTGTTCTGTCTCAACATCATTAGCTACTCTTCCCTTCTCATTAACACCACGTTTTAGATACCTACAAGAGTAAAGGCAACACATGAGGCATACAAAATCTACACATATGCCCATAAGCATGTAAGCCTAGAAAGCTAATACTTAAGGTAACATCAAATACAAGACAGCAGCAACATATAATGACAATATTAGGAAAAAAAGAAAGAAAAAAGCCATAATCTGAACTGTGTTACACAGCTTCAGGCAATCATACGTTATACAAGAGAACTAAGAAGAAAATATCACATCACAAGTTTGACATTCAGGGTAAAGATTGTCCCCACTTTATCTTCTTTTGAAAGCAAGGACCACCCGTACATCCTTAAATATTTGAGAAACCACTGGTTTTGAACACAGGTTACCAGGAAGCCAATACAATTTTCTTAATCTATGTCAAAAGCATGGAATTGGATAAGAGAATCAAAGTATGAATGCCCCCTCACCTGGTGCCCGCATAATGACGTGAACGCCTTGCAATAAGGGTCAGTTTGAAGTCACGTCCAGATATAGAGAGAGTGGCCTACATTTAAATATCATCAAGCCATCAGTCCAAAATTCATTAGTAAAGCTTACAAGGACGAACGGTCATACACCCAAGTTTTGCTGGCAATTTTGAAAAATGAACAGCTGGTAAAGATCTAAAAAAATAAAAAAATGCCGAAGCACATTCATTTGAAGATATAATCTTCTACAGACTTTCAAAGTTAAACTCATTCCACATACGAAAATTCCACCATGCACGTAAGATGTGAGCACCTTTGTATCAAAAGGCAGTAAGGTACTAAATCCTTTCTTTCTTTCTTTTTTCTTTAGGAGGGAGGAGGAGGGGTAGAACTTAGTTACATGAAAAGAGCAACATTAATGAGTATCCCTGAAATTTTGTTAACCTAACCAGATAAAGCATTAATTATTACTTTCCACACTGTCTAAACACCATTCAAACCTCACCTGTCTAAAGAAGCCGTAAACCAAAGCAACTGTCCAAATAGTATTTTGAAGGTGATTCCGAATTCCCCGAGTTAAGAATTCATTCCAGACAAACATGGTTTCATAAAGGACATGTCCTGTCTGATTCTTACACATGTTCTTTTGCAGACTACGCATAACATGGTATGAGTAGCTGAAAAAGAAGTCCTTTGTAAGGTCCACTGTGCATAAGAGCTTCTTGTATCTAAGGCCATCAATGAAATAGACAACGTATTAACAACTAAAACCAGACAAAATTTAGATTAAAACATTTAGTAAAAAGAATAGCAAAAAGCAGATGTAATCGTGAACTCTAACAAAGGATAAGAAAAGATTTTACACGATGAACCTTGGTTACACAATGTTTCACCAAAAGTAATAACTAAATTCTCAGAACTTTGTGCTCATATTTGTGTGATTTCACTTAAAAACCTCCTCTCCAGCTTCCCTTTCCACAATTCAACCAAAAAAATGAGCCTCAATAATCAAAATTGTACAGATATACTAATCCTAATCTAGAAGCCTTCATAGAATATTATGACATTATGCTTAAAATTGTACATATATAACAAGTTAAACTGTTCTAAGAATAAGATAAAGTTTTTAATTTCGAAAAAGGTTCAAATAAAGCAAGCCAGAAGAATGTCACATAAGAAAAAATATTTCTCAAAATACAGTACTTTTCCAAACAATGGTCATTGTTTCTGCAGACTAAATACACGTACAACCGGAATGGACTAACGACCTGTTTTCATTTTTAGAATTAGCGATACTGGACTGAACAGAAGGATTTGGAAGTGGGATCATTTCACTCTTGGAGATGGCATACACCATGTGACCACAGATGGCACCTATCTGTCTTCTTTTCGTGATAAGAAGCATGTAATATGGCCCCAGAAATTTAATGAATCCTGAAACATGCAAGCGACAATGAGCAGTGAAATCATTTTGATTATGCAATAAATGCACAAGATGTGATATCAAAATCCCATACCGACAATTCCGTAACAAGTAGTGACAAACTTTAATCCACCTGTGGCCTTGTTTCCTTCATGTATCCGCCTTAAGAGGTCAGAACATTCTCTTTCAGTGTACGTAGTAGAATCTTCACGAATGTTAAGCTCACAAGGATCCAACCGGTCAATCTTTAGTACTCTCCAATAAGTTCTAGTCTTGTCCCTTCCAATCATGTAAAAGTTCTGCGGGGAAAAGAAAATGTATAAGTTGGTACACTCTTATAATCCAATTCGCACAAAGCACAATAAACCATCTGAACTAATAAAAATGCAAAAATAAGTAAACATATCATAAATTTACAAAATTTACAAAATTTTAGATTCAATCAAAAACCTCCCCGAAAGAAAATGGTTCATATAAGCAAAAGAAAACACATTGCCGATTCCAACTTTGCCATTAAACAATGAAAACAATATCAGCCCACCAAAATATTGAAGAATCCTTTATGGAATATAACAAATTGCAATAGGTTGAATATAAATAGATCTTCATTATATGAAACAAATAGAGCTGAATGAAATTACCGATCGAGTTTCGTAAAGCCTGAATTTCTGCATATCGAAATGTTGAGGAGGAGGAGGACGAGGTTCGTCTTCCAAGTGAGACACAGGCTCATTCTCTGAGGACGCCATCGTTGAAGTTTGGAATTTCAGATCCCCGAGCCTCAGGCTCAGGGTTTCTATCAGAATGGCATGCACAGAAGAATCAAAGCCAAGCACACAAATCTTCTATGGTGAAAAACTATTCGAAATCATTCACCTAATGAACCCCATGTGTGAATTGTGGGGTTCGGCTGCTTCAAATACAACATTTACTATCAAATTCCGAGCAAAAACAAAACCAAAAACAAAACCTTCAGCAGCAGACTTTGACCTTGCCTGTTCCAGCTCCTCCTCTTCCCATTAACAAAACCAGATAAATTGAAATCTGGGAACGATTCAGCGGAAGTAAATATTGAGCTTCTTCCGGTTCAAAACTCTGATCTTTAATATAAAAAAATCGAATAAAGCAGGCGGAGAATCAATTTTCCGAGATCGAATAATATAATTGCGCAAAATATGTAGCTAATTGGAATATATACGTATAATTCAGGATATTTATACAGCGAAAACGCAGAGACAGAGAGAGAAAGCGGAGGTTTGAAAATGGAAGCTTTATATGGAAGGGAAAAGCGACGAGGAGAATATGAAGCAGAAAATTTTGGGGCGCAAAAAGATGATAAATACAAGGAAAAATAAAAATTGTAGAAAAATAGAAAGAGCTGTGGGAGGTTCGAGAAGAAAAGGGGGTTGGAAGACCAGAGCCAGCCTCCGAGCTATAGAAGAAATTACAAACAACAAAAAGGAACAGAGACCAAATTATTGAACATGTTATTATTTTAATTTTATTTTGTATGGTCTGCTATTTTTCTGTTGTTGTTGTTTGTATAGAGACAT
Source organism: Prunus dulcis (assembly GCF_902201215.1). Classification (NCBI taxonomy): domain Eukaryota; kingdom Viridiplantae; phylum Streptophyta; class Magnoliopsida; order Rosales; family Rosaceae; genus Prunus; species Prunus dulcis. The sequence continues at coordinate 17,188,177 of NC_047656.1, read as the reverse complement.
GAGAGAAAGGGAAGGAGATCTCACAGACCCAAACAAAGCCACAACTTCGGTGACCGCTCAGTCAGTCCACATATTATTCATATAGTTTTTATATATAAATATATTTCATATAATTACTTGGCTAATTTCTTCAGCTGACCCTGTTATCATTTCTCATTAGCCTCGTTCTTATTATTACTCCTATCCTATGTCACCATTGCAGAGTAAATTTTATAAGGTGGAAGGTTTGGTTTTGTTTTAACCTTTTGTAAAAACTTAATATCGTAAATAGACAAAATATAAAATATAAAATTCGTAATTAGACACCATCACGATCAATGTTAGAGGACGGTTAATTTGGACTTAAAATAACACAATAAAGATGATTTCTTTTGTTTCTGCAATAAGAGAGAGAAAATTTAGTGTGACATTTTACACTATTATTTGTGGTGTTACTAATAAATTATGTATTATAATATGAACAGGTCATATAATTGATATCTCATGAACTTAAAATATAATATGAAAAATATTGAGTATGATGAGTCGCGTCACAATGTGCTAATATAAATACGGAACATTGTTAATATGTCATGAACCTAAAGTATAGTATGATAAACTCCATAAACTAGAATCACTATTGAACAATTAACAATTTACCCTAAAAAATCTATCACCCTTTCTTCTTCTCCAGCGCAGCCCCTCTCCTCAGCAACCCTGTTGGTTCCTGGGGTTTCCCCAAGAACCAACCGTTTCGGCTATTAAATCAGACACCTCTCTATCTCTTCATGTTGTAGAGAGATTTTTCATCCCATTTTTGTATGGGGATGTTGGAGGTGCTATGGTCTTCTCTGGCCATGTGAATGTTGAGCGGTAAGGCCCTTTCACTTTTGGTGACTCGGATTCTCTGTTACCGCAAAATATGTTGTTTTACCATGATTTCTAAAGCACTGGTGCTGCCAGGAGTCTTATTAATCATCTAGTTTTCAACTCTTAGTGAGCTAAGTTTGAAATTTCCATATTTTTTGTTCACTGTTTAGCTAAATTTACATTGTCCAAATTTTGTGTGCTCTACCTCCATTTGGGGTGTATTTTCATTGTAAATCTCTTGTATTTGCTCATATTTCAACGAAATTCTGCTTGTTCTTAAAAAAAACCTAGTAACAAGTTAACAACTTCATGTGGGCTGACCCGAATCCGACCTGAATTTGTTTCTTTGATAGTGTGAACACTACAAACATGTAACAACCTGATAAAAAAAACAAAGTAACTAGCAAACAAGTTTAACAACCCAAATTTTTGTGACTCTGTCGCTCATTTGACTTGGCATTGACTTGAAATTGCCGTACCAGAAACAAGATTGTGAAATATATCAATTTTTTATAATTATTTAATTTTCTTAAAAGTAGCATGCATTTAGACTTTGCTATAAAAAATGCCTATAGCTGATATCGGTCGGTTGATATGACTTGATGTGCAGCGCAGTCATGAAATCAACGGCCCAGATTTCGTCCTTGACTCAGTTGCACCACGACTGCCTGTCACTCCTCTCCCCAATAATTGATCCTCACCGTTCACATTACATTACATTGCCGAAGCCAAACATCGTCCAGGTTCTTCCAGAAGATAATGCAACTCACATATAAAGTCAAATTTAAAACCAAAATAAAAATAAAATAAAAACGTGTTTAATAATTTATTAGGTTGCTCAATTATTAGTGCACCACTGTCCAATTGCCACGTGTACTATATGCAGCATCATTAACCAAACCGTATACTTTTCTTCTATGAACTACCTACCAATTTATAATAATTAATATAAACAAGCACAAAAGAGGTTCTTTATTTTCATCACGTGCGTAATTATTGTTAATTTTAATTAATGGGGAAATTTTTGTGAATTGTTTTGAGTTCTATTCTGCCTTTCTTAATGAAACTTGTTTCTGACGAAATTTTTTTTTTGTGTAAGGTCATCGTATGGAGGATTTTATAAAGAAATACGTAAAATTCGAAGCCTACTTGTCGAATACTTAAGTGAAAAATAAACAAAATTTCTGAAACATCCTATGATAATCAAACGTTGTAGAAAATGTACTCAACCCGTACAATAGGAACAATAGTGACGTTGGTTTTTAGGCACGCTTAAACTCTGGCCACATCCGTAGCAAAAAGTAGCTCTACACCTGCAAAAAAACAGAAATTAATCCAATCATATAGATAGGGCAGTAATGGATCGATTCATATTTATATATTGAACAAAACAGGTTGAAGGCTTCGCTAGTCTAAACTGTTTTGAGAATATGTTCTCTAAATTGTTAATTATTAAATAAACGATTCTCGATTATGACGTGTATATGATGGAAGACGGGATTTACAAATATATGTATGATCATAGAAACTGACCTGCACTTCATGACATTGCAACCGGTCTTCTTTTCCACATAAAACTTACAGTTGGGACATCTCTTCCAATCCTCCATGTTTGCAAGGTTCCTTAACTGGATGTCTTCCCTTCCCCTCTCATCGTCATTCAACTCCTGAAACTCCCAGTACTCCATCTCCGCGTGCCAAGCAACCTTACACTGCGCGCAGAAGAGCCTTCGACAATGTGGGCACTGTGACTGCCGCACAACCTCACTCCCATTATCATCATCAATAATCAACATCGCAGAGCAATCACTAAAGGGACAGTAAAACTTTTGAGAGCTGGGGATCGCAGCCTCACAAAGCGAGCTTTCCCACCTCTCAAACACTTCTTGGGGAAGTATCCAGTCACAATCCTCGAGCTCTATCGATCCTGATGAGCAATCAGGATCAGGGCATTGAATGATTGTGACGTTCTCTTGAAGATTGGAGACCACGTAATTGACCATGCACTCTGTACAATAACCATGCCTTCAATTTTTGATGTCAAACCATTGGTGTGCAGCCTTGGGTTCAAAGCAGATATTACAACCAAAATTATTATTAACCGCTGGGACGTACTCAATATTCTTCGAATCGGAAGGCTTCCCAACCTCATGAGAAACCCTAGAAGAAGCCATGAAGTTATTGTCATGAGCAACAATGTCGTCAACTTCTTCAGGACTGTTGGGGGGATCGATATTTGATCTTGGAAATTCAACTTCTTCTTCATCAAAATAATTTGGATCTCGTCTATTTTTGAAGGGCTCCCAAGAAAGCATAAATTCATTCAAGCGATCATCATCAGAAGTAACTTTTTTCTGGGGATTGATTGATCTTGGAAATTCATGAGTTTCTTCTTCATAATTATGATCAACGTAGACCCGACCTCCTCCGCTAGTTTCAAAGGGCATCAAATAAAGCATAAATCTGTCAAAAGCATCATCAGTGGAGAAATTATATTCATCACTATTAGTTCTTGCACGGTATGCTGGAGGGAGGAAACTCGATTTCTTCGTCTTTGTCTTCATGTTCATCTTCTCCTTCGTCTTCTTGGCCGCATCACTTGAGGTATTTCTTCGCATTTTGAATGGAAGAAGAGCCTTGATGTGCTGCAAGATTGCGCTGCACCACTTTTTGGAGGACTTCCTTTTTGGGGACAACCTTGTTGGGGATGACAAGGGTGTGAAGAACAAGTCATGATCATCTCCATAATTATCATCATCATGTTTAACCTCCCCAAAGTTAACATTCAAAAACGCCATGAAATTGAAATTGACGACTGCGACACTTTTTTTTCTTCACCTCTGAGCTCAGTTTCTTGATCTTCTTAATTTATTAATTCTTCTATATACATATATTACTCTTAATATTGTACATGCCACTCACTCGCATATAACTTCCTCTTCTTAAGCTTATATATATATATATATATATATATATATATATATATATATATATTAATGTGTTACTTGTACGCTATCCCGAGTCCTAATTAGGGTAGATACAATAAGTTGCTTTAATGTGCCTTTCTCTCTTCTACTTTCCTGTTTTTGCTACCTCTCTCTTCTTCTCTTTTCTTGAATGATGTGCAAGCTACGACTTTTGCATAACTATAGATAGCAGGTTAAACATAAGTTTCGTTACGTTGTGTTAAATTTATGAAATTATAAGAAACAAATATCAATATAATAAAGAAACAGATTGGCTTTTTTTCTTTTTTTTTCTTTTTTTTTTTGAGAACCTTTTCTATTGAGACGGGAGATAGCATACTAAACTCACACCCACTTTTTAAAATTGAGGAGGAGCTCCTTCATACAATCAATGTGATTTTGACACATGTCAATTTGAAAAAAAAAATTCTTTTTTCTTTTTTGTTGAAATTTTATTAATGTTGCTGGAATTTAATAACTTCATTAATTTTAAAGAGTTAAGGTTATCATTCAAAAATAAAAAATAAATATCAAGGGCCGATCTTTCTATATCGAAATATCAATTGAAAAAATAATAGGCAAATTCCTGCCGGGGCACTTTGAGTTGGCCACATTTGAGCACTGAAAGTTGCTCTTTTGATTGCTTCAATCTGACCGGCAATCATGAGCTAGCAAGGTTGGCTATGGATTGGCCATATTTATGTCGGAAAATATTATCGTGTATTCTAATCAATTATAATAAGAAAAATCAAGATAATAACTTCAAGAATAGCGTCAATTAAAACTTGATCACATCAGTGCATGCCTAGGGTGGGCACTGGCCCGTCTCAAATGTTGTTGTACATAAAATTTTATGTTAGTGATCTTGTACAAATATTTTAAAATTCCTCAAAAATTCTTAAATGCCCCTCTTCTCTTTGTTTCATGGGTAAATTTCTTTTGAGTTGCATGGATTTTGTTACCATGAAAGAGTGTTAGGTTATTCATAAAAAAGTAGAGAGAAAAAAAAAAAACAAAGAAAAGTGAGAAAAAAGAATTTCTTAAAATGTAGGTTGATTTGTCATATAAGAAAGAGTGAATTTTAAAGGGTGTCCCTCTTACTTAAATTCATGGCTCTGCCACTGCCCGCCAGAGCATAACAATAACAACAACAAAATTAACAACAACAATAAGTCCGCAGCACCCCAACAAACAAACAAAACAATCAATTTTGCACTTGCAATTGATGTAAAGTTCACCACATTCGTAGCAGAACTTAGTTAAAAAGACATAAATTAATAGGGCATTAATTCAAGAATTCATTGAATTGAACGAAACAAGTTGAAACAGTATTCAGCAATTTTAGTCCACCTTTGTTTTGTTTATTTATAATTATTAGCGAGGTTGAAATCGCAGGGGAGTCTGGGACCTCCTCCTTCAACATTAGAAATAGAAACACTTAAGATCGACATTTTACGTCACTGATCGGATTTATCAGTAATTTTTCAATTGTCATAGTTTTTTTAAAACTTTTTTAGGGGAGAAAGAAGGTAAAATATAAACTGACCTGCATTGGATGATGTTGCAACCCCGCGATCTTTCCACATAGAACCTGCAATTGGGACATCTCCTCCATTGTTCCTTCTTCGCAAGGTTTCTCAACATGTTCTCCCTTTCCTTCTCAACCTTGTTCAACTTCTGAAACTTGGCACACTCAAACCCTACGTGCCAAGGAACCTTACACTGCGCGCAGAACAATTTCCTACAATGGGGGCAGTCCGATTGCCTTACGATCATCCCTTTCTTCCCATCATCATTAATGATTAGCATTGCAGAGCAATCCTTGTTGGGACAGTAAACCTTTTGAGAGGCAGGTACCACAGCCTCACACAAGGCAACTCCCCACCTCTCAAACACCTCCCGGGGGAGGATCGAACGACAATGCTCGGGATCTAGGAGCCCTGATGTGCAATCTGGGTCGGGGCACCGGATGCTTGTGATGTTCTCTTCAAGCTTGGAGGCCACGTAACTGACCATGCAGTCCCTACAGTAAGCATGGCTGCAATTTTTTATGCGAAACCAATCGGATGCTGCTGCCTTGAGCTCAATACAGATTTCACAGACAAAAGCCTGCTGGGTCTTTGTATTCTCCGAGTTGAAAGACTCCCCAACTTCAGTTATGGATAAATCCATAGGGGGTTTATAGGGGGTTCTTGATCGTGGGTTGCCATATCGTTTTCTGGAGGGAGGGTTTTGGGGGATTGAAGATTTTAGGGAACCTGGCTTCAACATATCACTCGAGATTTCTGTGGGTTTCTTGTTTAGTTTGTTGATCTTTTGTCGCTTTCTTTGTGCTCTTTATTCTTACTTAATATTATTCGGGCCGAAGCCGAAACATAGAAGGAGACTGACTTTGCAAAGAAGTCATCATCACATACAAATTGCCAGCGAATGGTCAAAATCACCAAGACCATCCGCTATATGGTTATTTTATTTTATTTCCTATTTTTCCCATTCTTATTTTTTTAATAATAATAGACTCCAATACTAATTATTTCTCCTCATCAACTGAGAAGAGCTCTTCTAGGTTGTATGGCCCTACAGAGGAAGGGGGCCCATTCCAGAGAGTCTTTGCAAGGTTCTCATGGATCCTCTCAGTGGGATGAAAAGAATCCCACCATACATAATCATCAGTATTTTCACACATAATTGGTAGTCTTTAACTTCCTTTGTGCCTCCACAGGTGAAGATGCCCCCATAGGGTCCAGTCCCACAACAAGAATTCACTCCATCTTTGTAATCTACACAGTAAATGTTAGATTAAAATGACCATAGTTTGTGTAAAATTGAAATTACCAAACTATTTTACTGAGATTGGAGGGATCATTAAGATCCCCTCTAAAGATCATTTTCTGTCTGAACTGAAGATCAATCACCTAAAATTGAACAATTCGATCAAATTTATGTACACAAAATAAGATCGCTAATGTGCTTGGTTAATTTCTCAGGAATGGTGTTGATGTAATTGTTGTTTCCAGGATGTACTGCTCAATATGTGATCACTAGCACATGACCCAAAACCCAATTGACAATACTGAGGTGCTCACACAGATATGAAGATTAATTAAGTGGTCCAAGAGAGGAATATGCAGCCTGGCCATTTGAGATATTGAAATTATTGACTTCTGTCCTAGGCACCTGAAAATCCTGTGTGTAAGAGTTTAAGATAATCTTGGCTAGTAGATGCCAAACTCTCGAGAGTTGATAATCTTTGGCAAGTAGATGCCAAAACTTTCAAGAGAGTTTTTAATAACCAAAAGCTACCTTGTAATTATCAGCCTAAAATTAATGTCTGTTAGCACCAATAATTCACAATTGAACGAGCATTATTCTAGATATCTTTGGTTCTAGTAATTATTAATGTTGTATTCTAGTAAGGATTTGGGGTGGACTAAGATCAATTGCATATGTTATCAAATCACATTGCTTTCTAGAGGATTTTATTTTTTTGAGTACAAGTGATAGTCTAAACTATAAGAGAGCGGGATTCCTCATACACACACAATTATGCTATTTTTTATAATAAAAAAACCCTAGTATAGCTGCCACTATAGAAATCCTCGTTATCATTGGCGTCGAGCATGTCGAAGTCGTCGTCTGATTACATTCGTGGGTTTTATGATGAAGAGGATCAAAACCCTAATTACGTTGAACTAAAGAGGGCTGGGGCTGTGGTTGATTGGAGGAAAGAGAGAAATAGAGGGAGTGGCAAGTACGTAAACTAGAGGAGAAGGTAGGGTGAAATTGGTAATTTAGTCAATTTAAAACGTATAGCCGGCCGGCTATACCTTTTCATAAATAGTGCAGAAAGAGTCTAGCCGCGCGGCTATACTATTTATAAAGAAAGAAAAAAGATCACCCGCCTAGTGCCACCATTTTTATTTAAAAAACCCCGAGTATAGCCGGCCGACTATACTATAATTAAAAAACACCACACCTAGAGCTGCGTCAGCTCGCCACGTGTAAAAATGTATAGCCGTCGGCTATACTATTTTTAAATAAAAATCGTAATGCAGCTGCTCGTCTGTATGCTTGTTATAAGAGCAACTCAACCCATAAGGGCTAAGTCTAGGGCAAGGGCAAGCAAGGGCTGCCACTATTCACATGAATAGTGGCAGCCTTGCCATTCGTGGTTCAACCCATAAGGGCTAAGTCTAGGGCAAATACTATTAATTGTACTTTATTTCCTATTTTTTTTATACTTTAAACCATTAATTTTGATAATCTTTTGTAATTAAATTTTCGGATAATATTTTTGGTTGTCACGTGTCCATTATTTTTCAGAAAAGATTTTCGGATGAGAATCTCGATTGCCACGTGTCTTATTCCAGATAAAATTTTGGATATTCATTAAAAAAAATTATAATCTCATATTTCAGATAACATTTTCACCCTCTAAAATTGTGCCACGTGTCCCATGTCAAGATAAGATTTTCAGATATTTAAGAAAAAAAATTATAATCTCATATTTCAGATAAGATT